>NC_090250.1:19047340-19092340 GCF_037325665.1 Littorina saxatilis | reverse complement strand
AATATTCGCGCATGTATTTCATCAATCATATATTCTGTCAGCGTGTGTGTGTGTGTGTGTGTGTGTGTGTGTGTGTGTGTGTGTGTGTGTGTGTGTGTGTGTGTGTGTGTGTGAGTGTGTGTGTGGGTTTGTGCGTGCGTGTGAGTGTGTATGAGAGAGAGAGAGCAAGAGAGAGAGAGAGAGAGAGAGAGAGACGGAGAGAGAGAGAGAGAGAGAGAGAGAGAGAGAGAGAGAGAGAGAGAGAGAGAGAGAGAGAGAGAGAGAGAGAGAGAGAGAGAGAGAGAGAGAGAGAGGGACAGAGGGAGAGAGCGACAGACAGAGTTATACACAGACAGACATACATACAAAAAGACAGACAGACAGACAGAAAGAAAAACCATACCTTATCATGCCAGTCCAATGTCCCTGGCAGAGTACAAGTCACAAGAGAAGGTTTGTCGTAGGTCAGATCAATACCAGAAAAACAAAACCAGTTCTACAGCAGACACACTCGATCAGTGCAAAGTCACAGTCCTCGCTTTGTCTACACACACTTGGTCGATCAGTCAAAACACTGGCAGCATCCCAAATAACTGTTCACTGACTTGGGAAGTAACGGTCTTAGTTCAGTGTACACATGTCTTTCACGCGAAGTCTTATATAAGCTTATTCGCTGTGACACATCCCAAGAGTATTTGTCCAAACAATCACCACTTTTTCGGAAGAAAAGTATCAATGTCTATCATTAAAGTCCAACGAAAATGTCACGCACGGTTCTGTAATTCTGTTTAGTTTGACACAAATATCACAAAGGTGTAATGTTCAAAAATAAACTGTCTTCGCCAAGGGCTGAATCGTCATCGAATCAGCTGAAAGTCCCGGTATATCTCACTGATATTGACGAGATTATGTAAAGGAATGGCTCCTGTTATGTGTAAGTCTTTCATCTGAATAGTGAATAGCTTATTCGCTGAGACACATATTTCACCACACTAGTATCGGCTTAACATGAACTTTTCTACCAACAATCATCACCGAATTCGGATGAAGCGTCTCAGTATCTAACACTGAATGCTAACTAAAACCCATACAGGCTAACCGATATTATGACACACGCTCCTTTACAATCGGCATACACTCGAGATGAAAATAGTCCTCATTCAATTATAAACATTCCGACCCGTCCCCCCACTCATAACGCACTTAGCAGTCATAACGAGCCAGCGTGCAGGTACATAAAACAACCAGAAACCATTTCGCACCTTTTCACTCCCAACCTAGCTTGTAGGGTGTTCGCTAGCTTCAGGTAACATCCTGCCATTGGACCCTCCCCTTTTCCACGTGCGGGCCTCGCGCCAGCAGAAAGGTGCGCGCACATTCAGTTGTCGTCTGCTTGCTGCCAGTCGACCAATGGGACCGCCAGAGTGCCTCGCCCTTGAGCGTAATGCTCGGCTGAATCGAACGAACGTAGGACACGCAAGGATGCTTCGCTTATTGTTATTCTTTTTTATGTGTGTTCGATTCCAAAAGCTGGGAGAGGCTTTATGCGTTGTCATGCCTAATGAATACGACTGCTTCAAATGGATTTTTTTTTTACGTACGCCGGTTTGCGGTGCTAGTGCTTTTTGAGTCATGAGGGGAAAACCGTGTCGCGTTATTGTTGCTATGTCATTTTCCTAGTTATTTCTGGTTGACCGAAGACACTGAAGGATGAATGTTTCATTCAGAGGTACACATTCCGCTTCACTTGTAATGTGTCTTTTCATCATAACAGAGACGGTCACTTGAAAGAAGAATAAACAATGTGTGGTATCGGTATCTCGAGCGCTGTACATGTTTGTGATGCTCAATGTTTTTAGTCAGAAACATAATATATGTGGCTGTATTCTTTTCGATGATGATAATAACCAGAAGTGGTTTTGCAAATAATAGCATTGTGATTACTGATTACAGAGAACTGATCTGGTGCTGATATTTGAGCCCAGACAACGACAAAGTGGAAGAAAATGACAATGGTTGTTATCATTTTAAGGTGATGACAACTTGTATTTATTTATTTATCTAGATCTATTTACGTGTTTATTTCTTTACTCATGTACGTATCTATTTATTTGATAATTTATCTATTTATTTCCTTCTTTCTTTATTATGTTTTTTTTAAAGCCGCTGTGTGTGCACAGTTCTTCTTTGTTGATACTTCTATCATGCCAGTATTTCGACAATTTATTTTGGTACGTGGAACTAGTCCACTCATCTGTAATCTCAGGGCCGGATCTGGGGGGGGGGGGGTTCCTGGGGATCCGGACCCCCCCCCCCCCCCATGGCCATCCGATGTACCTCTCAGAGAAAAAAAAATGTGGACTTTGGACCCCTGCCTTCAGTTGGAACCCCCTCCCCCCCCCCTCAAACGAACTTGGTCCGGCCCTGATTATCTGCAAGACTCAGGCATCCGTTTTGTCCCCCCTCTCACAAAATAAAATTGATATTAACTTCACTGGTCAGTCAGTTTCAAGGCAACAGCCAGACGTTTCCCACACCCACCAAATCCAGTATCCCCAACATTACCCGGTAAATTCTTCCCCCCTCATAGATACCCCGTGTTTTCCTCCCGATCGACAAGAGTTATCGCCCCTCCCAGCTCGCCAGGGGGCGGTCAGCGATCGGGCTAAAGGTGAGATCAAGAAGGATAATCCGACACAAATTAGCAGACGACACAAAGGAGGGGGAGCCGTCAGGGTACAGGTGAAAGGCTGTTAGGAGCATTGGGGTGGGAGGGGGGAGGGTGGAGGAGAAAGGTGGGGGCATCGGAGGGTGCTGATGTTGGGTGCGATGGTGGGTCGGGCGATGAGGATAATGACACTGTGTCAGGGTGCACATATTTGAACAAACGACAATGTACAGTTTCTTGTTCACGCGAGTGCATATATAAATTAACCTAGTTATTACGTGGTGTTTGGTCGGAGTTCGATTCAACTGAGTGATTCCGGCCTCCATTTTGTTTTACACAAACTCATGATGACGTCTGACATAGTTTGCTATTGACGTGTCTTTTCAGTTGTGCATGATGTGCATGTGGTGATCTACCTGATCTAAATTTAGATCCAAAAATAGGCCAAGACCAGCCGGGTCCGAGTACGAAATTAATTCGTAAAAAAATCGCAGTTCTTGACTCTTTGGGTGCAAGTCAATGAAACTTGGTAGTTCTTCTAACGGATAGCTGCCTGAGGTATGACTAAAAGCCCCAGGGGCTCCGTGCACCTGGATTTGACAAGTTCAGATACATAAACCAAGCAAAGAAATTGACGAAACCAAGGCAACTCAAGCAAAACAAAAGCCTATTTTTAAAGCGCAATCAGAAACAAAACAAAGAATACTTGGCTTTAGACCCCGAGTTATTCAAACCACTCTGGCTGTAAAAGTCCGATAATAGTCGGATTCTCACAGTGAAATGAACATGATTAACGCCCAAGATAGCTGATAAGGCATTATGATTGGAGGTTTCGATTTTTAAATCAGCTAAACATAGGCTATTGCCACGGGAAGGCACTATAAATCTCGAAGCGGTCCGTGTTAAGAATGTGTGCGGATATAAACAGGCCGCCGTCGATATGAACAGAATGATAAAGGGGGGAGGGGGGGCGATGGTAGGAAAAATCTATGATTCCAGTTGTGAGGGTCAGGTGACAGAGTAGTCTCAGAAACTTAGAATAAACCTTTGCATGACTATTTTGTCTTCAATAACGAAAGACAGGACATCAATTCTAAACGATTTTTGTTTCCAGATTCTAGCCTTTGGATGCGTTTCCATCTTGTCCGAATGTAATTTGTAGTTGACTGAAAAAGTATAAACGAGAACAAAGGAGCATACAAGCAAAACTTGTTGTGCTCTTTTGATTTAATTGTGTTATTTCAAATTCTGTAAGAAAAACTGCTAACAGAAATAAAGGAGAAAGAGTGTATTATGACGGGCGCAATGGCGTGGTGGTAAGACGTCCGCCTCCTAATCGGGAGGTCGTGACTTCGAATCCCGGTCGCTGCCGCCTGGTGGATTAAGAGTGGAGATTTTTCCGATCTCCCAGGTCAACTTATGTGCAGACCTGCTAGTGCCTTAACCCCCTTCGTGTGTACACGCAAGCACAAGACCAAGTGCGCACGGAAAAGATCCTGTAATCCATGTCAGAGTTCGGTGGGTTATAGAAACACGAAAATACCCAGTAAGCTTCCTCCGAAAGCGGCGTATGGCTGCCTAAATGGCGGGGTAAAAACGGTCATACACGTAAAATTCCACTCGTGCAAAAACACGAGTGTACGTGGGAATTTCAGCCCACGAACGCAGAAGAAGAAGAGTGTATTATTTTGTTTTTAAATGTACAAGAACGTGAACAGCTTGAACGTCATTTTTTCAATTATAAAAAAATACATGCTTTCATTGTTTCACCTCTAAGAGGCAAAAACACAGTAATGCTTACTGACATACACACATAAATACACCCGTTGCATACCAGAGTGACCCCTGCAATTGCGTGTGTTGACCGATTACACCTCCACTGGTCATCACTCATCCAGGGCCAGGACAAGACGACTGGTCAGCTTGACCGTGTGTCTCTGTCCATCTCTGCACTGTGTCGTGTCCGCACGCTAGGTCCAGCTTCTCTGTCAGTGGTCATCATGTATCCTTGGCCATCCAGCCGTCGTTATTTTCTCTCATCACGCTCGTTTAGGTGATAAGTGGGATAGCGTATACATTGTTGTACGATATGGACGTTGGTGCGGAACTATAATTAGCGACCGAGTTATTATGGACGACTGAGAAGTCTGTGATAAATTATGCACGGAAATCGCCACTGAAGTTACGGAGAACATTTTTGAAGAGAGAATGGTTTTAAGAGCTGTGGTTCAGCCTGCGGAGACTCATTAATTTTGAAATGAAATCAGTTTGCTAGTAATTAGAGTAGCTAGTGAGTTATTGTTGCTAAACTCGTTGCGTCGTTAAAGAAAAATAACAACAATGTAGATAGGAGAAAGGAGATCATGATGCATGGTCTTTGCTATGACCAAGTAGAGTGGTTTGCGTTGCGCCGTTTGTGAATTGACACCTATATTCATTTATTTTCGTTTACACTTTGCGTGCGTGCTAGTGCACAAACCATCAAGTAACCCTTCTGCGTATATTTTGTAATTCATATTTTGTAATCGTTCTGTAAATCATTTGAGGCAGACTGGGGATTTAACTGGTTCGTGAATAAACCACCGTTAAAACAGTGTAGACGTGTTGAATACACTTCGTCAATCGTTGTCTGTGCCATCGCATGCATCGGTTTTTTTGTCGCTGTCTCTGTGTTTATTCAAAACAACACAAAATCGAAATGTAAACATTAGAACAGCACGCTTTAAGCACGGTTTGTTTGCTTGTTATCAGGGCGGTGCTGCTTTGACATTTAACGTGCGCCACACACAAGACAGAAGTCGCAGCACAGGCTTCATGTCTCTCCCAGTCACATTATTCTGACATCGGACCAACCAGTCCTAGCACTAACCCCATAATGCCAGATGCCAGGCGGAGCAGCCACTAGATTGCCAATTTTAAAATCTTAGGTATGACCCGGCCGGGGTTCGAACCCACGACCTCCCGATCACGGGGCGGACGCCTTACCACTAGGCCAACCGTTTATGCACGGTACGCTACAGGTTATTCTTGGTGGTTTCAACTCCACGAACATGAACCAAAAGGGAGCGAAACAGCGGAAGAGAATTGAAAATGACACGCGCCATGACGTCAAGCGGAATGACACCAGGTAACCATCCGCGCCTCCAGCCACATTCCGGATGAAGAGCTCTCAGGGGAGGTAATGGGCGGTTGTCTCCCTTACCCCCTGCTAACTATGATGCAAACGGAAGAGCTAGGAAGGGTAATCATTGCTTGTCGAACGGAATTATACGTGCCTTGATGATTTTTCCGACACGTTTGAGGGGACGTTTTATTTTGCCCTCTCCGCGTATGTCTCACCTCTGTTTCTTTCTCTTTTTCTACTCCTCCCCTCCAAACTAAATTATCACAGTTGGAAAGTGTACATTTTTGCCCCATGCCACCTGTCATGAATTTGACCTTGACCTTGACCGTGCCAGGAGTAGTAATTAATGTCACGTGTCTGTCATTCGCATTGATCCCTCATTGTCTTGTCTTCTCATAGAAAAGTCATACCTTTATTATCTTCGTTTTTTTCATTCAGTCAATACTTGTTATACTGTGCTTTGGAAATAAATCCCGCTGTAGCTCTGAAGTCTGTCCCCCTTCCCCCATCATGACACACACACACCCTAACCCTGTCTCCCCTCCCCCCTCTTTATCATTTAGCGATTGTAGATTAGTCCCTCTATAGGGCGACGGCCAGATGTAAAGAAGCAAATCACTGCTTATTATATTACCCTCGTTAAATAAAGAGTTGTCATTGTCATTGTCTCTCATTCTCTCTTTGTCTCTCTCTCTTTGTCTCTCTCTCTTTGTGTGTCTCTCTCTCTCTCTCTCTCTCTCTCTTTGTCTGTCTCTCTCTTTGTCTCTCTCTTTGTCTCTCTCTCTCTCTTTGTCTCTCTCTCTATCTCTCTCTCTCTCTGTCTCTCTCTCTCTCTCGTCTCTCTAGTATAAATCTCTCTATCTCACTTTCTCTCCAGTTCAGTTGCTTTCTGTCTATTTAACTATAGACTACTACCCTAATTTGTTCCTGATAAAACATCGCAAACATATTAAACCCGCGTGCATTTTTTTTTATTCAAAATGCTAGAATCCCGCAGATCTAGTGCTACTTTAAAGCTAATTTTCGGTTACTTTGTATAGTATGATGAAGAAAAGGAAAACTAACTATACTGTTCAAAAAAAGAAACGCATAGCTTGTAATATTTGGTTAATTTAGTTATATGGCTACAAGGATATCCACCAAACTGCAGAAAATGTTTATCTGGTCGTCGACCTTTCGTCCATTGCCACAAGTGAGCTCTGCACGTGACGCATGCGTTATCAGTGGCTACAATGTCAAAATTGCTCATTTGGCATGACCACTCGTCATGCTTCAGTGTAATCTCGTGAAACTCGGGGAATATTGAGCTCTCACCATGTCTTCCAAAACCCATAAAAGCGGATTGTTCGCCACAAAGAAATCAGACGACAATTCAGCGACGAAAGATGGCCCGATTGAGCAGAGAAGACCACCAAATTGCATTGGGTCGTTTACAAGCAGGCCAAAGTCAAAGTGCAATCGCCAGGCACTTCCACGTGTCCCAGAGCACCATCAGTAGACTGTGGGTCAGGTTTCAAGCCACTGGCTCCGTTGCTGACTTGCCACGAGCGGGAAGACCAAGGGCGACAACTGCTGCTCACGACCGCTTCAAACGGCTCCGCCACCTCCGGAATCGTTTCCTGTCGGCCTCATCTTCTGTCCAGGCTCTCCCCGGGCCACACCGATTATCGGACCAGACCGTGCGGAACCGCCTGCATGAAGCTGGTTTGAGAGCTCGCAGACCTCACAGAGGAGCTGTCCTCACCCGCCACCATCCCCAGAACCGAGTGCAGTGGGGCAACCAGCACCTTCGCTGGACCGTCCGGAATCACTGGAGACACGTGTGGTTCAGCGACGAGTCCTACTTCCTGCTCCAGCGACATGATGGTCGGAGGAGGGTCTACCGGAGAGTAAACGAACGTTACGCGCCCAACTGTGTGGATGAGGCACCCGTTCATGGTGGTGGAGGCGTCATGGTGTGGGGGCGATCAATACCGCTGGAAGGAGCATGCATAGCACCCTGGTGCACGTCCAAGGGCGCATAACTGCCCAGCGATACGTGGAGGAAATTCTGCGCCCACACGCCCTTCCTCTTCTGGCTGACCAGGATGCCATATTCCAGCAGGACAACGCTCGCCCGCACACAGCACGACTCACCACCCAGTTCCTCACCGACCACCATGTCCAGGTGCTTCCCTGGCCATCCATGTCGCCTGACATGAACCCGATAGAACACCTCTGGGATGAATTGGACAGACGTGTGCGCAGGCGAGAAGAAGCGCCGGCAAATCACCGCGATCTATTGCAGGCACTTCAGGAGGAGTGGGACACCATCCCACAGCAAGATATCCGGCATCTGATCCAGTCCATGCCCAGAAGGTGCCGGGCAGTTGTTGCTGCTCAAGGCAGTCACACCCCCTACTGACTTGACAGCCTCGGCACCCAATCGTATTGATTGACTGATTGATTTGAAGATGCAAATGAACTGTGTGTGCATTCAACTGTGTCCATACCAAATTTCAAACAAATAATCTAAATATTGGATTTTCTGTTAATTTTTTCGAAAAATAAAACAAATTTGGCAAGTAGCAACTATGCGTTTCTTTTTTTGAACAGTATATATACAGTTGTTCCGATTTTCTCATATCCGAACATGAAATCAAAATTTAATGTACGATCCGTAAGAACTGCCGCACGTATGTCGTTAATGAGATAGTCTTGTCATTAGTCAGACAGAACTAACTGAACCATACACGACAATTTTAGCGCCCCCGCAACAAACCGTAATTGCTTGACAGAAAAAGTCGAACATGCAGTGATGCGTTGATTTGATCAAAGCACCGTTTCAAAAGGGCAAGGAATCAACGCGTACATTTTTTACGGAACGCTTTGCAGAAAGAGAAAACGTTTTAAGAAGCAGCGATCCGAGGCGAAATTTAAAGTTGGCGGAACGAGAAATGTGCCCACACTTGACAGTTAAAACTGGCGGATGACAAGTTTGAAACGTAGATGGCTTAGCATACAAAGAAGAACACAACGTTGTTCAAGGTATTATAAATAGGAGGTGAAGGGGGGGATAGAGAGAGAGAGAGAGAGAGAGAGAGAGAGAGAGAGAGAGAGAGAGAGAGAGAGAGAGAGACAGAGAGAGAGAGAGAGAGAGCGAGAGAGACAGAGAGACAGAGAGAGACAGAGAGACAGAGAGAGAGAGAGCCCTTGCCGAAAATGCTACACATAGATCGAAATAAGATGAGGACAGATTGACCGGTAATCACCAAACAATTATACCTTGTTGGATTTATAACAGAGGACACTCAAGCGAAAGAGGTCACCCAGCACAGAACAACTTTATCTTCTTCTTCTTCTTTGTTCATGGGCTGAAACTCGCACGATCTTTTACGTGTATGTCCGTTTTTATCCCACCATTCTGGTAGCCATACGCCACTTTCGGATGAAGCATGCTGGGTATTTTCGTGTTTTTATTTGTATTTAATGGTCCCTCAAATTAGACAGACAAATCACATAATTAGCCGCTTTCGCCACATAAATAGATGCTTCCAGCAACATTCATTTTAATTACCAACAGAAAAGCTGAATCTGCAACAATAAAAATAAACCAGCAGCTGAATGGATGATTCACCAACAATTAATACACTTCAGCAACAAAAAATACGCTCAGCAATTGATTAGCCACTTTGAGCAACAAATTAGACGTTTTCAACAACAAAATAGATACAAAGAATGGATGAATGGTCAATGGTGCTTTTCTCGAGTAGTTTTCACTAACTGCGTACAATGTACGGCCATTCATCACACAATTGCACTGGGTGAATTATGGTCAATGTTGACACTAGGTGAATTATGGTCAATGCTAATTTTCTTGAGTAGTTTTCAGTGGCAGTATTTTTCAGTTTTTTGATTGATGAATCAGTGTGAATTATTGACATCTTACACAAAAGAATCAGAGTTTGACAACTGCAAGGAAGCTGCAGACTACATGAAGCTGGTTAGTATAGTGTTTTCACATTATATCCTCTTGTCACTTTGTGACTTTTGTGTGCTCCCGGTTTGACTGGGAACAACTATGTTTTGGGAACCGAATCCTGTCACATGTATATCTCTCCGTTTGTCAGTAATATTTTTGTAAGCTCTATTTCACCCAATTTGGTAGGAATAATCACGATGCCATGGGGTAATAATACATTGTCTAGCTGTTTAACAACTTCGCTAATGTAGAGACCAACATTTTGCATCTGTCCCATTGGGGAAGGGGTTCACAGGGGTAACAAAGGGCTGGTTTCTGAATGCAAGTTCTGTTTATGTTTCAGAATGACTGCTGGGCTGTGTACAACACAACGCACACCAGTGACGGCCAGAAGGTCTACTACAGATGCAAGAGAGGGGCACCTTGTCCTGCACATGCATACCTGCTGTACAAGGCAGAAGATGACGGAGTTGTATTGTACCTGTTTGGAGACCAAGACCACTCTCAGACACCAAAGACGCGCGGAATTGATCCAGACACGAAACTCGTCATACAGCAGCTTTTCAAGGATGGGGTCAAAAAACCACGGGCGATCCTTGTTGCATTACGAAATCGAGGGTGTAAAATGCCAACAGACGCTCAGCTCAAGAACTATCTATCCGTGATGAAGAACACCCTGTTTGGGAGACACTCTGTTTCATTAGAAGAATTTGAAAGCTGGGCAGAAAAAAGGCAAGACTTACCTGAGGATGAAGATTAGGTATTTGTCGTCGGCTTCGAGTCTGGTCATGCAGAAGGGTCTGGAGAGTCATCTTTTCGACTCGCGGTTTCAAGAAAGCGTCTACTGAAGCTGGGGGCGAGGTCAAAGAACGTTCATGCTGACGCGACTTATAAACTTATCTGGCAGGGCTTCCCTGTTTTGATCGATGTCTTTTCTGACGCTGTTCGGAGATTTCATCCGTTGGATCTGGCTGTTACTGTCAATGAAACAAGAGCTGATTTCAAGTTCCTCTTCTCTGCAGTGATTTCAGGTGTCAGTCTGGCAACAAACAGTGTATTCCATTTCCAACCCTCTACCCTCATTGCTGATGCTGCGGGAGCTGTCAGGAACGGCTTCACGCTGGCTTTTGGGCAAGATGCTGACAAAGTAGTTATGTGCTGGGCTCATGTAATAATGAATACCGACAAGCAGCTTGTCAAAATAAAAAACAAGGAGCTGCGAGCTCAGGTCAGGGCAGGCATTTGCATTCTCCAAACGTGTCCTGATGATGATTCGTTCCTCCAAGCCGCAGCTCTCTTCCTTAGAAAGTGGAAGGCATCAGAGAAAGAAGGAGTGGCTTCCTTCATCAAATATTTTGAGAGCTCATGGCTCGATCAGAACATCACCTGGTACGAGGGATATGCCATTGATCACCCCTCAACCAACAATGCCCTGGAATCCACCAACATGCAAATCAAGAGGCAGAATACCATTCGTGAAAGATTGGAGTTGTTCATATTCCTCGCTGTTGTTGAGCAAGACATTGTGAAGAACTGGTCTGCCGAGAGAGCCCCAGGTAGAGATGGAGATGAGCCCAAAATCCCTGTGCAGGATGTCCCCAAGCATGATCTCAAATTGTGGACGGAGGCTTATCAGTGGGCCTCATCGCCTAGGGAGTCGCTGAAGGCAGGCAACTTGATCTGCGTCGCATCCTCAACCTTAGACAAGGAGTTAGCTGGGATGTTGAAGAAAAGAACCAATCTGCCTCATGGGCAGATTTCGATGACTTTGCTGCCTGTAGACATGCCATCTGGAAGGTCACAGGATTTCTCAAGGGCAACATTTGCAAGCATTCTTTGGGATGTGAAATCAGACTCAAAGTATCTGAAGCTCCATCCAAAGCGAAGATGATACCCATCGGCCAAAAGCGGAAACTTTCTTTCTTTCTTTATTTGGTGTTTAACGTCGTTTTCAACCATTCAAGGTTATATCCCGACGGGGAAAGGGGGGAGATGGGATAAGGGAAAGGGGGGAGATGGGATAGAGCCACTTGTCAATTGTTCACAAAAGCACTAAGGCCTAAAAAAAAAATAGGTGTGGTTACGGTAACCCGACCTACCCTATTTTTAGGGGCCGATCCTATAACTTTTTATTACATTTGTCAAAACAAAAACAAAACCGAGTGCAGAAAACGCAATGAAAGCGAAAGCGCCCGAGTCGCACACTTATTTCCCTGTCAAGTAGGTTTAATTTGTACACATTAGAAAAAAAAGTTAAAAAAAAAAAAAAGTGATTGCCTACCTACCTACCCTATTTTTTGGGGCTACGTTACCGTAACCACACCTATTATTTTTTTTGGCCTAATAAAAAAATTGCTCCAGGGGCTTGCAACGTAGTACAATATATGACCTTACTGGGAGAATGCAAGTTTCCAGTACAAAGGACTTAACATTTCTTACATACTGCTTGACTAAAATCTTTACAAACATTAACTATATTCTATACAAGAAACACTTAACAAGGGTAAAAGGATAAACAGAACCGTTAGTCGCCTCTTACGACATGCTGGGTAGCATCGGGTAAATTCTTTCTCGTCCCAACCAATATGGGACTCCCCCTAACCCGTGGGGGGTAGTAGGGAGAGTTTTCTTGGAAGGAAATATAGGTGAAAGGACTGGTAAGGCAGAAATAAAACAAAAGAAGAGAAGTAAAGGGGTGGGGTAGCTTAGTGGAAACACTCCCGCCGCGTGAAGGCGGCCCCATGGGAGCAAAGCGGAAACGCGGGCGCCCAAACTTGGCAAAAGCAGCGCTTGTCCGTCAGTGACTTTCCAGGTTTAATTTGATGAAATTTTAAACCTTTAATCTTAGTACTGTACATGCACTATGTGTGGCCTATGTGTGAGTGAACAAGAATATGTACAAGTTAAGCTATTTCGATTAAATGTGTACACTACATTGGGATGTGCACGTTAAAGATCCCACGATTGACAAAAGGGTCTTTCCTGGCAAAATTGTATAGGCATAGATAAAAATGTCCACCAAAATACCCGTGTGACTTGGAATAATAGGCCGTGAAAAGTAGGATATGCGCCGAAATGGCTGCGATCTGCTCGCCGATGTGAATGCGTGATGTATTGTGTAAAAAAATTCCATCTCACACGGCATAAATAAATCCCTGCGCCTTGAATATGTGCGCGATATAAATTGCATAAAATTTTTTTACAAAAAAGATCCCTGCGCTTAGAACTGTACCCACGGAATACGCGCGATATAAGGCTCATATTGATTGACTATCAGAATGATCTTTCTAAAGCTATGGGTACAATTTCTGTCTTTCTCTATCGTGTTATGTTCTTGAAAATGAAAAGGCTAATTCAACAACAAAATAGAAAATCTATTCTGTTGGTAAATTAATGTTAAGCCTTTTTATAACCCACCGAACTGACATAGATTACAGGATCTCTTCCATGCGCACTTAATTGGTCTTGTGCTTGCGTGTACACACGAAGGGGAATAAGTCACTAGCAGTTCTGCACCATTAACCCCAAAGGAGCGGCCGGGATTCGAACCCGCGACCTTCCGCAGGCGTACGTATTATCCACTAGGCCATTGCGCCCGTCTATTATATTCTATCGTTTTCTGCTCCGGTCGTTCCCCGTCTTTTCGTGACTAACACCAATTTCCGATTTTACAACCAAACAAATCTCATTATCACCAACAAACTGTAAAGGACTTCACGAGTCACTGAGAATACGTTCTCAAATCTACCACGGTAGGCGAACCGAGCCAATTGCGGACACAGAATAACCGGTGTTGCCAAACAAAGCAAAGAGATCATGTGACCCCCTCACACCCTAGCGAAGCGACACCTCGCGGCTGTTTTCTGTCCAAGCCCCTTAATCCACCGGGATCAAATGTCAAAGATCAAATTCCCTTAACATTGTGGAATCTTGTAGGGTGTTGTCCTTTTCACGATTTATGAGGGCATTTTAATGTTTGAGCGTTTAGAGCAAAGACAATAGACAGAAAGTACCTATGAGAGTTTCTAACGACTCTTTGGTTATATGAGGGTATTATTTCCGCCAAAGAAAGGATAATCTATTGTAACATTATATTCTATTTTCTACCACGTGGAAGTCATTGTGTGCGTGTGTGTGCGAGTGAGTGTGCGAGCGCGTGTGAGTACTGTTGTTAGTTTAGCATTGTGTTTTTTGTTCCTTTTATTGTTACATGTTTGTCTACCATAATTCACCATTATTATTTTGACATTATTTCAAACTTGTTATATTAAAATCGTCCGCCAAATTTCATTTGCTTTTAAGAGTACGCTCATAAGCCTAGCTTGTTGTGCTCCATGTTCCTTATTTCATGTATGCGGCAATATTCCAATGAAAGTTACTGAATAAACTTGTTTAAACCAACATTATATTCTTTGAACATTAAAACACATCATCCGCCCCCGCTCCATCATTGTGAAGCTGTCATCCTACCGCTGGAAAGAGGCTCTCATGAGGTCCAGGAGAGCCTTGAAGGATGTTGACACCGGAAAGCTTTTTCCAGATCTACACTGGCCGCCCCTGCCCTCCAGCACCAGACCAGGCTCCAATCAGTCAGCCTCATCAGTGTTCATCAACGAGGACCTGACCAAGATTCGAGCCGAGATGGCAGCGAAGTGTCGTGAGTTTCTCAGAGAAGAGAAAGTTGATGGCACATGGACCAGGGATGGGGCCATTTTCATCAAGAGAGGCGAAACAGTGCACAGACTGACCACCATGCGCGAAGTCAGACTGTATGCTCGCTAAGATCTCATATGGCGCTCCACCAAATTCATTAAGTCAGCCATCGTGACATGACAGCCACATGACAACCACTGTGTGTGTGTGTGTGTGTGTGTGTGTGTGTGTGTGTGTGTGTGTGTGTGTGTGTGTGTGTGTGTGTGTGTGTGTGTGTGTGTGTGCGTGTGTGTGAATTTAGGATAGAAAAGATATGGTTATTGTAATGTTTTCGTATTTTAATGCCAACATTAAGGTCAGAGCAGTATATAATGACCAGATTAGCATTTCTGTTTTTATTACAAAAAAATTCTAATATCGATTAATCCTTCCCCTTTCGCACTGGGTTTTTTTCCTTCCTGAACCAGAACAACAATGCTCCTCCCTCCCTCCCTCCCTCCCTCCCTCTCTCCACCCGCCACCGCCCCCCCCTCTCTCTCTCCACCCGCCACCGTCCCCCTCACACACACACACACACACTTTTAAACCTCCTTTCTTTCTTTCTTTATTTGGTGTTTAACGTCGTTTTCAACCACGAAGGTTATATCGCGACGGGGAAAGGGGGGAGATGGGATAGAGCCACTTGTCAATTGTTTCTTGTTCATAAAATTCACTAATCAAAAATTTGCTCCAGGGGCTTGCAACGTAGTACAATTATTACCTTACTGGGAGAATGCAAGTTTCCAGTACAAAGGACTTAACATTTCTTACATACTGCTTGACTAAAATCTTTACAAAAATTGACTATATTCTATACAAGAAACACTTAACAATGGTAAAAGGAGAAACCGAATCCGTTAGTCGCCTCTTGCGACATGCTGGGGACCATCGGGTAAATTCTTCCCCCTAAGGCTTTTAAACCTCCAAAATCTCTCACACCAAAACAAGGTCTAGAAGATAGAGAGCTGAGATCCTTCAAGTGGACGTGAAATGGGGGGTAAGGGGTAACGACCGTTTCTCCAACCCCACTTGACCCCCTCCCCGTTCGCTCCTAACCCAAGGGTGAAAGATCTGATTTGGAGAAAAAAAATCTCTTGTGCCACCGAGGCAGATCACATCACTAATTAGCCTGCCCTCCTGTCGGTTATGGGGGACTTTTCAAGCACCTGAGACGATGTGAGAGATTATGGGAGCTCTCCTGTACATTTTGTGGAAGAAGGTGCTATGCCCATGATTTTGAGTTGATTCTCTGTTTTGACACGAGCGCCTGAATGCTACATGGTAGAGGTCTTGTAAATGTGTGTGTGTGTGTGTGTGTGTGTGTGTGTGTGTGTGTGTGTGTGTGTGTGTGTGTGTGTGTGTGTGTGTGTGCCTAAGCTCACTTCAACAGCACACAAAATTCAAACAGTTATTTTTTATTTTATTCTACTTTTTAGTTGTGCTTTGTTGCCAATGTGGTACTGTTTTAAACAAAATTAGCGCGCATGCGATACTTTGAACAGTGTTATAGCTTTATTTATTAAAAATAAAAACACGAAAAAAAACAAAAACCCGCCAATGACCTCTTTGTTAAGTCTTTGTTTTGCTGACAGACAAACATGCAGGCCATCTGGTATGTACACAGGCATATAGACGGGGAATGATGATGATGATGATGGTGATGATGGTGATGATGATGATGATGATGATGATGATGATGATGATGATGATGATGATGAGAGAGACAAAGACAGATAGGGACATTGAAAGACAGACAGGGACATTGAGATAGAGAGACAAGAGGTTGGTGTGCTACTCTTACACCCTTCTGCCAGGGAACCATAGCGTCCTATAATACCAGGTTTTGACAGACACAAGAACACTTCTGAAGACTTCACCCCCTTATGCCTTGGCGTGTGCGTAACAATGACGCCAGGGGGAGGCACTTGTAAGATACTAGTTTCACCACCTTCTCATCTAATTGTCAACCTGAAGCGATAGTTAGTGGCTCATATGACGCTACATTATTGCAGAAACTGGTAAATACCTTGTGATTGCATGTCTTGGAAACCCCATACTTGAGATGGAGAGTGAGTTAAAAATGTGCCCAAAACAAAAACGAATATGTATCTGAGGGTGTCCATTCAACACTGTGTTGATATTTATGTATCTGATTCTAATATGATGATAATGATACGGGATTACATACAAAAATGACGTACAAGAATGTTAACGATGTCTCAAACGTCCCACACCTATCCTTGTCTGTCACGGAGTTGTCTGCTTTGATTCCACTCCCTTGGTAACTTCCTTTTGAACATCTGTGCAATAGACTACTTTTGCAAACTATCCATGTCGATCATTTCTATGTCCGAATAGAGTGTGGTTGTTTGAATGCCTGAACGGAAGTTCCTACTTAATGGAAATTCAAAATTCAGAATAAAAAACCCAGAAAGGTCTGTTGTTGGAACTTTTATTTATTGACAAAACAAAACGTTACGATCACAGATTTATCGACCCAGCGGTCTTTGAAGTGCACAGACATTTTTCTTTATTTGGTGTTTAACGCCGTTTTCAACTACCAAGGTTATATCGCGACGGGGGAAGGGGGGAGATGGGATAGAGCCACTTGTCAATTGTTTCTTGTTCACAAAAGCACTAATAAAAAAATTGCTCCAGGGGCTTGCAACGTAGTACAATATATTACCTTACTGGGAGAATGCAAGTTTCCAGTACAAAGAACTTAACATTTCTTACATACTGCTTGACTAAAATCTTTACAAAAATTGACTTTTCTTTCTTTATTTATTTGGTGTTTAACGTCGTTTTCAACCACGAAGGTTATATCGCGACGGGGAAAGGGGGGAGATGGGATAGAGCCACTTGTCAATTGTTTCTTGTTCACAAATGCACAAATCAAAAATTTGCTCCAGGGGCTTGCAACGTAGTACAATGTATTACCTTACTGGGAGAATGCAAGTTTCCAGTACAAAGGACTTAACATTTCTTACATACTGCTTGACTAAAATCTTTACAAAAATTGACTATATTCTATACAAGAAACACTCAACAAGGGTAAAAGGAGAAACCGAATCCGTTAGTCGCCTCTTACGACATGCTGGGGAGCATCGGGTAAATTCTTCCCCCTAACCCGCGGGGGGTACTAATAAGATAAAAACGTATCTGGTAAAATGTTCAACCACTTGCAGGGAAGACACAAGCGAGGCAATGCTTAATGACGAAATGAGAGTTTGCACTTCAAAGACCGCTGGGTTGATAATAATTATATTTGTGAACGAAACGTTTTGTTTTGTCAATAATTAAACGTTCCAACAACATAACTTTCTTGTTTTTGATTCCCACTTATTTTTTTTTCTCTCCTTGTATGTTCCTCTTCCTCTTCTTTGTGCCGTGTATCACCTTTGTGCCGTGTATCAGCTTTGTGCAACTTGCAAGCTCTCCCCTTCTTTTCTGCTCATATTCGTCATTTGCATTTAATGATATCAGGAATAGCAAGATGTGAACACTAAAACAGGTGCACTAGAATCAAAATAAACTTCTCTTTCTGTGGCGTTTCTTCCCTAAATCCCACCTTATCCTTTCCATCCACCAGCTCTCAGCTTGTCGGTCTTTTACTGTCATGTTTTATTCACGCTATAGTCTTTATAGGATTATTGACGTCCATTTTAGCATTTTATATTAGACAGTCAAGGTTTTGAGGCGGGTGGGTGGGTTGAGCCGTAAACTAGTTTTCTTTGGGTCTATCACTGTAAAATTGTAGAAGGTTGTAAAAACTTCATGTCTTTTTCACATTTAATTGTTACTTCAAATCTTGTGAAAAGTCTCAAACTTTTTTTTTTAAAGTTAAAAATCTTGTCCGGGGGAACACTCAACGAAAGAGAAAGGCAAGGCATCCAAACGAACCGCTTAAACCAACCCGGCCTTCCCCTTCAGTTCTACAAGTTTCTCATGCCCAATTAGGGATGTGCAATCATAAGTGCATCAAATCCTTCTTAATCCATTTTTTTTCTCTCTAACCTTCTCTCTGGCAGTTTTACAAATCCCCTCCACGCGTGCTGGGGATTAAGGGATACGAAAAAGAACCGTACAAATAAGGGGAGTCTTTTCTCCTTCATTACAGAAGAGCTGAAAAGGGAAGTAATTCATCTTGATCTGGATTAACCTCCCCTTTTGACGGGAAAGTCTTTTGTCACGGTACTCTACTAATTGGGATCATTAAAGGCAGTTTTTTGTGGATATTTTTAAATGTGCTTTGTTTTCAGTCAGTAATCCGAAGGGCACGCTGATGCAGCTAACTGGTACTAGTTTCAGATGAAAGATAAAATGAGTGAAAAGAGGGAACCCAACCGTGCTTCTATTCAGAGAACAAAAGCATACACGCACTGACCTTTATACACATATTCAGGCTAAGTCAGGCGTTCTTTCAAAACCTGTATTACATTCATTTTCATTTGGCTGTGACGCTGACATTACAGTTTACATCGTGTATGGCTGTGTCGAAGCGTACAAACCCTCAATCCCTTACGCTTTGGCGTACCACTGAAAAGGCTTGACCTTAAATACTAACGATTTTGTTTAAAGTATGCTACAGTGGAACCCCGTTTGTAGATCTACCATTTTAGATTTCCTTCCTTTTAGGACTCTGTTTTTGGCCTCTGTTTTCTCAGATGTTGTCATCATAACCTCTGTAAATGTACCCCTATTTTAAGACTTCTCCTCTTTCGGACCTGATTTTGTCAGATTGTTTTTTGTTTTTTGTTTTTTTTAAACGCCCAGCCGACCACGAAGGGCCATATCAGGGCGGTGCTGCTTTGACATTTAACGTGCGCCACACACAAGACAGAAGTCGCAGCACAGGCTTCATGTCTCACCCAGTCACATTATTCTGACACCGGACCAACCAGTCCTAGCACTAACCCCATAATGCCAGACGCCAGGCGGAGCAGCCACTAGATTGCCAATTTTAAAGTCTTAGGTATGACCCGGCCGGGGTTCGAACCCACGACTGACCTCCCGATCACGGGGCGGACGCCTTACCACTAGGCCAACCGTGCCGGTCCCTTACGCTTTGGCGTACCACTGAAAAGGCTTAACCTGAAATACTAACGACTTTTTTTTTTAAAGTATGCTACAGTGGAAGCCTGTTTGTAGATCTACCATTTTAGATTTTCTCCCTTTTAGCACTCTGTTTTCTCAGATTTTGTCATCATAACCTCTGTAAATGTACCCCTTTTTCGGACCTGATTTTGTCAGATTATGGGGGGTCTTAAAGGGTGGTTCCACTGCATTTATTGCGTCTCTCAATTCTTGCGTGGCACTTAGTAATGCAATTATATGTACGGAAGGTGAAATTTGCCAGATATTGCAACTTCGTCCGTGTACTTTCTTTCTTTCTTTCTTTATTTGGTGTTTAACGTCGTTTTCAACCACAAAGGGTTATATCGCGACGGGTCAGTGTACTGAGAGTTAACAGTGGATGAATAAAATAAACTGCCAAGTCAAGACAAAAGGAACTCTTCAATTGTTTAATTGTCTGTTGTTAGGAAATCCGAGTTACTTCACTTTGGAGTTGACCAACGCACCGGAACAGATGGACACATCGACATTTCGATGTGTCATGTCGAAGACAGTCGCTAATTGGATATTGTTTTTCATCGTCCCTATAACCTAAATGGTTATTCGGACCGATGCAAGTTTGGTTTACCTTGTCCAGTCTACATGACAGTAGTCATGCTTTAAACTAGTTTCGTTGAAGACTATCACTGTACAAATGTAGAAGGTTCTGGTTATTATGTTCTATCGAGACCGATGCAAGTTTGTTTCCTTTCTCAATCTACGTACATGGGAAGCTCCATGCTTAAAACTATTTACGTGTACAAGCAGGTATATCACTGAACAAAGAAGGTTCTAAAATGTCAACACTGCCACATTTGTTACTTCAAATCGTGTTAACAATCTTCATCTCCTTTAACAAGTAAAAATTCCTGTCCGGGGGAACATCCCGGAATAACACCTTCAGAGTTTCTGCACTGTAGTGTTTGTCTTGAATCTCTTGAACGTCCAAACACTTGGTGAGGACCTGTTCAAAGGTCCAAGGTTCATCGCATCGAAACCAGTATGGTGGGTCTTCACCCTTTAACAGATAGGAATGTGTGATGTAATTATGACTTATGCCTTTTGCGCATTTGTTACTTCAAATCTTGGTGAAAAGTCTTGATCTCTTTTACAAAATTAAAAATCTTCTCCGAGGGACGTCCCGGAACACGACTCTCCGGAAGAGAAAGACGTGTAGAATGGCACCGAGTTTTGCTGCTATTCATTCTCTGTCACTTTCACTTCACCCACTTTGCTACCATTCCTACTAACGTACGTGTCAAAACCACAATGCATTCGCTACATACTTCCAAAAGATTAACGTCTCAATTAGGCTTTTCCTTTTCAAAGTAAAGACGCAAGATTTATGAATACCGTGTCATTTCATGCTCGTTACATTTCATTCTTAAGAATTCACTAAGAATGTTCAGCAACGTGTCAAGGCAAATGGCATCGGACTCATTATGCCCATCTCCCATCAATGGCCACACCTGAGCCCTATAACACTTCAGAAATCCACAGTTCCCCATTCCTCCATCTCTGGTCTAAACCTGGATCCCCGTGCTCACAATTGACCCTCTCAGTTACACAAATTGACATGCAAATAACATGGGGCTCAGAATCTCTACTCTTGGACACCCGAAGCTCATAACACTCGAGAAACCAACAATCCTCCATTTCTCCATCTCTGGCCTGAACTTCAATCCTCAAGCTCACAAATGACCCTCTCAGTTACACACATTTCAGTTTCGCTGTTTGGCCAGCCCGTGACAAGGGACGAACATAAAGAAGACAAGGACTCCAGATAACTTCAGAAATTGGCAGGCTCTTCTATACCCCCTCCCCCCTCCCTCCCTTCTCTACTCCCATAACACCTCTCTAGAAGTTTCGGAAATTGGCAGGCTTTTCTTACCCCCCCCCTTCCCTCCTCCCTCTCTCTCTTATCCTTGTGAAAGGCGATCCTGACCCCCAGACCCTAACAACCTCACACGTTCACCAAGACCTCCTTCATGAGCACGTGTTATGGGCTAGACGACCCCATGGCCGCCATAATAGGATCATCTGCTCAGTTTCAAGCCACAGCGCCACCCAACGGTGAAGCAAGGGGAGGTGATTAGGTTCGCTCGTAAAAGACGACGCGGTGACAAGAAGTTTACTACCTCTCTGATTTGTCACGGAAGCTGACTAGGGAAGTAAGTGCGGTGTATGTATGTGAACAGCAAGACGAAACCGCTGAGAATAAAATGGGGGTTAAACGTTTTAACAGCTTCACGCCTCCATTAATTTGTTTTGCTTTGACGTAAACAAGAACTGACTGATCCTTGCAATTCAGCAGCTTACTCTTTGCTTTTATAACGCAAAAATACCAAGTCTTCCCATTACTCGATTTTGCAGATTAGGAAACGAAAATATGTTTTGAGATAATAGAACATAGCAAGATTGTTTACTGATCGAATTTTAAGGGAATTCTTTTGTGGTGAAGAAATCACAAATGTTCAGTCTAGTTAGTTTCTCTGAATTCAATTCATGTTTTCATTATCTTAACTATTGTGGGTTTTTTCCTCCGATTTTTATTTCTGCAGAGTTCTGCATAGTTCCATAATTATCTGTATTTGTCTTTTTTTGCTCGTTTGCGAATTTTCTTTCTTTCAAAAGAAATCGTGCGTAAATTGAAAACAGCAAGACCACCATCACCATCAACAATAACACTGAAGATACTTTTTTTCTTGCATGCATCTCTAAAAATCTGAATATATTCCGAAACACTCGTTTCAGTAGCCTCCCCCGTTATTGCTTTCGAGAAGACACCTTATCTGAGAATATCCAAGGAAAGAGCCACTTTCGTCACGAAGAGAGAAAAATGGCTACTTTTCTTAAACAGATTTCCATTCAAGCGAACAGGTCTGTAATCACGCGCGCAATGTCATCTTTTTCAAAGCCAAACATCCTTTGCCCAGGCGGCGCCGTTAACAAGATAAAGGACAACAGAATGCCATGGCTACCCGGCAAATCCCGGGTACCCGAAGCGAGCCTCTCACCCTCTCCCATTGTCCCCAAAGTTGTTTCCATTTCAGATCCGCATTCACCAACAAGTGGCTGGCGTTGGACTCTGGCTTTTGTTACAGGCGATGGGAAGAAGGGGTGGGGGGGGGGGGGGGGGGGCTGGGAGGAAGGGATGGGTGTGGGGTATGGGTGTGGGGTGTGGGTGTGGGTTTGTGATTGTAGAGTTGCTGTGAGTCTGATGTATGGTTTTCTTGACCATAGCATTGATCACCATCTCCCTTCACTTCAAAGTTGTCACAGTTGGACCCCGACTTCAGCGTTGAAGAAGAGGGAGGGGGGGCGAGGTCAGTAAGAGAGACTTGGTCAGTTGGTGTGAGTCTGACATTGGATTTACTTGACCCAAAAACACTAGTAATGAAGGTGTTTTTTTGTTTTTTTTATATCGTCTCTTCAGCTAATATTGCTATTCGAGACCGATGCAGGTTTGTTTCTGACCTCAATTCACATGGCAAGCGCTAAGCTTAAAACTACTTACAATCCGGTCAATGTAAAAATAAGGTTCTAAAACTTACGAACTTTCACATTTTGAACTTCAAATCTTGTTAAAAATCTTGATCTCTTAAAAAGTTAACAGTCTTGTCCGGGGGGACATCCCAGAAAAAAGCCAATCAGAGTTTCTGCACTGTAGTGTTTGTCACCAATCTCTGAAACGTTCACACACTTGGTAAGGACGTGTTCAATGGTCCGAGGAGGAGGTGTGGTCAGGTGGACACGGTTGGTTGGTTGGTTATTGTTTGATGTCGTCCCTACAGCCTATAATTATAGCTATCTAGGACCGATGCAAGTTTGTTTGTTTGCTTAACGCCCAGCCGACCACGAAGGGCCATATCTGCTTTGACATATAACGTGCGCCACACACAGGACAGAAGTCGCAGCACAGGCTTCATGTCTCACCCAGTCACATTATTCTGACACCGGACCAACCAGTCCTAGCACTAACCCCATAATGCCAGACGCCAGGCGGAGCAGCCACTAGATTGCCAATTTTAAAGTCTTAGGTATGACCCGGCCGGTGTTCGAACCCACGACCTCCCGATAACGGGGCGGACGCTTTACCACTAGGCCAACCGTACCGGTTACACGGTAGGGATCGGGCTGAGGTTTAGTTTCTTGAACAAAACTCCCGGGTGGATTGGTGGACGGGCGAGGTGGGGGGTGAGTTTGATATTTAGTTTTCTCGGCAAAAACTCCCGGGTGGACGGGTGAGGTTAGTGCGAGTCTGAGGGTTGGATTACTTGACCATGACACCCTGACCACCTGCTGAGGTGTGTGTCTGTCAACACCGGACAGTGGTCAGCGGGATGTGTCTGATTTAAACATGGTGTAGAGTTTCGCTGTCTTTGATAATCTTTCCATGTTGAAGTAGCAGTTATGTATTGAAAGGATTTTTAAACTAGGACAAGACGTGAGACGTAATGAGAGGTAGTAGAAGACGAAGAGAGGGAGAGACAGCAAAAACAAAAGAAAAGGACTGACTGAAGGATGATAGAAGCAGAAGAAGAAAAATAAATAGTACAGTCGAAGCTGCACTTACGACCACCTCTCGAAACCGACCAACAACCCACAACGACCACTGTGAAAAATCCAAGAATCTTTCTTCTGTATGAGTTACCTTTCCGTCGCGACCACCTGTGTATAGGGAACAATTTCGGCCGGTCCCTGAGTGGTAGTTATAGACAGGTTCGACTAAGGATTAGTTGGCATTTGTTAACGTCCCTTCAACCTATTTGGCCATGCGGGACGGATGTGTCAGAGGATTGGTTGTTGGATTTTAACGTACCTTCAACCTATTTGGCCATGTGGGACGGATGTGTCAGAGGATTGGTTGTTGGATTTTAACGTCCCTTCAACCTATTTGGCCATGCGGGACGGATGTGTCAGAGGATTGGTTGTTGGATTTTAACGTCCCTTCAACCTATTTGGCCATGCGGGACGGATGTGTCAGAGGATTGGTTGTTGGATTTTAACGTCCCTTCAACCTATTTGGCCATGGGGGACGGATGTGTCAGAGGATTGGTTGTTGGATTTTAACGTCCCTTCAACCTATTTGGCCATGCGGGACGGATGTGTCAGAGGATTGGTTGTTGGATTTTAACGTCACTTCAACCTATTTGGCCATGCGGGACGGATGTGTCAGAGGATTGGTTGTTGGATTTTAACGTCACTTCAACCTATTTGGCCTTCTTGAGCCGATGTGGAATAGGATTGGTTGTTCAATCTATTTAACCATTAGGGACCGATGTGTCAAATGATCAATTGGTTGTTGGATTTGTAGGTCCATTCAACCTTTTGTTTGTTTGTTTGTTTGCTTAACGCCCAGCCGACCACGAAGGGCCATATCAGGGCGGTGCTGCTTTGACATTTAACGTGCGCCACACACAAGACAGAAGTCGCAGCACAGGCTTCATGTCTCACTCAGTCACATTATTCTGACACCGGACCAACCAGTCCTAGCACTAACCCCATAACCCCACAGACTATCAGTGATGCCTTTTAAATGTACCTCTTAGTGATAGATTTAATATGATTTGATGACTGTTTGACCTTTGATCATAACTAGTGCTGTGATAATGAGCTTTAGCACTGTTGTGATGGTGTTGACACTATACTTGCCCAATTGAGTCTAACTACCTGATGGCTAATCTACTGTGATACCTGTGATAACTGATGATGATTACTGTGATTGGTTTTATGTGTTTGGTTGGTCTCTTCTTTTGGTAGTGCAATAGCGTTAATTATGGATTGTTGTTATCATCATTTACATAAAAACTTATCTGTTAATCCAAACAATGATATAATTACTGTGATGTTCTTAACTGCACTTTAACATGGAATGTATGTATGTATGTATGTATGTATGTATGTATGTATGTATGTATGTATGTATGTATGTATGTATGTATGTATGTATGTATGTATGTATGTATGTATGTATGTATGTATGTATGTATGTATGTAGGTATGTAGGTATGTATGCATGTGTGTTGGTGTGTCGGTGTGTCAAGTGTGCAAGTAAAAAGGGTATTGTAGTTGTACATATATTACTTTAGATATTTGTTTGTTATCATGGGTTTTATAAATTTTCTTCTCTTCTTCTTTTATAATTATTAATTAATGACCTATATGTGCTGATGACCAATTTAATTTCCTTTGTTGGATCAATAAAATGTTATGAGTTATGAGTTATGAGTTATGAGTTATGAGTTATGCTAGACGCCAGGCGGAGCAGCCACTGGATTGCCAATTTTAAAGTCTTAGGTATGACCCTGCCGGGGTTCGAACCCACGATCTCCCGAACACTAGGCGGACGCCTTACCACTAGGCCAACCGTGCCGTCCATTCAACCTATGTGGCCATGGAAGTTGGTTGGAAGTTGGTTGTTGTATTGTCTCTTCAGCTGATATTGCTATTCGAGACCGATGCAGGTTTGTTTCTTATCTCAGTTCACATGGCAAGCTCACTGCTTACAAATATTTACGATTAGGTCTATCATTGTAAAAAGAAGGTTCTAAAAGTTTATAATGTTCACATTTGTAACTTCAAATCTTGTTAAATATCTTGATCATGGTGGTTTCGGTGTTTGAAACTATTTACATTTAGATCTATCGCAGTAAAATGGACCTTCAAGGTCAAAACTCCCGTTAAAACACGTTACAACAGTGTAACAATGACACACGAGATTTACGTTTCTTCCCGTTCAAGGTCAAACGTCCCTTTAAAAACACCATACAACAGTGCTGCAATGATACAAGAGATTTTCTATTCTAATCCTGTCCGGAGTCACCGCGTCCGAAGAATGAAGGTGTGGCCACTATCCCCTAGCGGTCATTTGGCTCAATGGACCCTGTCACTCACTGACCATTCAGTGGACATAGCGCGTCTGTTTTCCCAACAACGCAAAAACTGGACAACAAAAAGCGCGTGGATTGGATTTCAGTGTGTCTGCTGTGAAAGAAAATGGAATAAATCTAACAGGAGACATTCTTCCCTCTCTCACCCCCAATCCCGTTGTGGCTCGGTTTGTGGTGTTGTTCAGTTTCTGACTTCAAAGAAGAAAGTCGGTTTGATCTCAATGTCACGTGTTTTCACAAAAGGTGTCGTTAAATCCAATAAGAAAACGAGAAAGGAAAAGGTATCGTTTTAATTATGCAAAGTTTCGGGAGAAAGATAATCAAACAGTTAATACACACAACTAACAAACATCTCACACACGAGCCAACATAAAACTAAATAGACAAAGGAAAGAAAGGAAGGAATCCAAAGGGGAACTCAGGAGAGAAGAGGAAAGAGGTGAGGGAAGAAAGTATGGGAAAAAGAGAGAGGAATGCTGAAATACAAGGGATACCAAATGAAACAACATTGGGGTGCGCACGTTAAAGATCCCACGATTGACAAAAGGGTCTTTCCTGGCAAAATTGTATAGGCATAGATAAAAAAAAATATCCACCAAAATACACGTGTGACTTGGAATAATAGGTCGTGAAAAGTAGGATATGCGCCGAAATGGCTGCGATCTGCTGGTCGATGTGAATGCGTGATGTATTGTGTAAAACATTCCATCTCACACGGCATAAATAGATCCCTGCGCCTTGAGTCCGAGTCTGGAGATACGGGCGCGATATAAGACTTCATATAACAAACAACAATCAATGTTAAAATTTAAACAAAATAAAATCAGTAGGTTGGAAGCAAGGAGAGAAATAAGAAACATAGAACAAGAAAGTGGCCCAAATAAGGAGCTTACGAGAAAACAAACACATTAGGAAAATGACAATGCCGAGCTGATTCTTCCAACATGACCGGCGATATATAATGCTTATCAACACACTCCCCGATGCAACATGAACAAGAGCCAAACATGCACATTCTCCAAATCAATGAAAATGTTTTGCTACCCCCTCACCCCCAAAAAACAAGAACAACAAAAACAAGAACAACAAAAACAACAACAAACAAACACATAAATAAAACAAACAAATAAATACATACATACATAGATTAACAAATAAATAAATACACAAATGTTTTCGGCGCAGAGATCTCCTCACATGCTTGTTCTCAAAATCAACCAACAGTTTTTGCTACCACCCCCCCCCCCCTTCCCAAACCCCCACCAACACCCCCCACCACCACACACATAATATAGTCTCAGCGTGCAGATCTCCTTACATGCGGGTTCTCCAAACCAATCAACTGATTTTGCTAAACCACACACGCACAGTCTCGGCGAAGACTTTCAAAAACTCCTCACGCCCTCTGTCGGTGGTGCCATTGGAACCCCTGGGGTAAAACATTGTCTGGGTTTAATGTTGTTTTTGTGAAGGCTGACGGCGAAAACTGACCACTGCTTTCAGGGACCTGACAGCAGGCAAGGATTTGACCACTGGTTGTGGACAGGGTTTAAAGAGAAAAACTCCGCCTAAAAATCTCCGTCAGTTGTGTCCAAAGCTTTGATAATTTAACAACGATACAAATCTTGTTTGCCAGTCGATTTGGCCACGCGATTTATAAGTTAAAGGAAAGAAACACATTAAAAAACACTTAACTCTAACGCCATAAAGCCACGAACATCATAGCAAAAACAGTTTCAATATACTGTACCACTCTTACAGAAGGTGGTCGGTTGGTTGGGTATTATTGTTTTATCGTCTCTTCAACTGATGTTGCTATCCGTGAACGATGAAAGTTAGTTTCCTTTCTTAGTTCACAAACCAAGCTCCATGCTTAAAACTATATACATCCAGGTCTATCTTTGTAAAACGAAGGTTAAACAAGTTTATAACGTTCACATTTGTTCCTTCAAACCTTGTTAAAATCTTGATCTCATTTACAAATCGAGACTGTGTTAATATTGTACATCTACAGGACATGTATGCCTGCTAGTTATCTTTTTATAGGGTGTGTGTGTGTGTGTGTGTGTGTGTGTGTGTGTGTGTGTGTGTGTGTGTGTGTGTGTGTGTGGGTAGAGCGATTCCCAGAAAACTACTGGGCATATCGTCTTGAAATTAGCACACTTTCTTTCTTTATTTGGTGTTTAACGTCGTTTTCAACCACGAAGGTTATATCGCGACGAGAATTAGCACACGATTAATGTCTTCCAAATGATATTCCCAGACGGTTTTTCTTCTTCTCATTTTTTTGATAAATGTTTTTGATGACGTCATATCAGGCTTTTAGTGAAAGTTGAGGCGGCACTGTCACGCCCTCATTTTTCAACTATACTGTTCAAAAAAAGAAACGCATAGTTGCTACTTGCCAAATTTGTTTTATTTTTCGAAAAAATTAACAGAAAATCCAATATTTAGATTATTTGTTTGAAATTTGGTATGGACACAGTCGAATGCACACACAGTTCATTTGCATCTTCAAATCAATCAGTCAATCAATACGATTGGGTGCCGAGGCTGTCAAGTCAGTAGGGGGTGTGACTGCCTTGAGCAGCAACAACTGCCCGGCACCTTCTGGGCATGGACTGGATCAGATGCCGGATATCTTGCTGAGGGATGGTGTCCCACTCCTCCTGAAGTGCCTGCAATAGATCGCGGTGATTTGCCGGCGCTTCTTCTCGCCTGCGCACACGTCTGTCCAATTCATCCCAGAGGTGTTCTATCGGGTTCATGTCTGGCGACATGGATGGCCAGGGAAGCACCTGGACATGGTGGTCGGTGAGGAACTGGGTGGTGAGTCGTGCTGTGTGCGGGCGAGCGTTGTCCTGCTGGAATATGGCATCCTGGTCAGCCAGAAGAGGAAGGGCGTGTGGGCGCAGAATTTCCTCCACGTATCGCTGGGCAGTTATGCGCCCTTGGACGTGCACCAGGGTGCTCCTTCCAGCGGTATTGATCGCCCCCCACACCATGACGCCTCCACCACCATGAACGGGTGCCTCATCCACACAGTTGGGCGCGTAACGTTCGTTTACTCTCCGGTAGACCCTCCTCCGACCATCATGTCGCTGGAGCAGGAAGTAGGACTCGTCGCTGAACCACACGTGTCTCCAGTGATTCCGGACGGTCCAGCGAAGGTGCTGGTTGCCCCACTGCACTCGGTTCTGGCGATGGCGGCGGGTGAGGACAGCTCCTCTGTGAGGTCTGCGAGCTCTCAAACCAGCTTCATGTAGGCGGTTCCGCACGGTCTGGTCCGATAATCGGTGTGGCCCGGGGAGAGCCTGGACAGAAGATGAGGCCGACAGGAAACGATTCCGGAGGTGGCGGAGCCGTATGAAGCGGTCGTGAGCAGCAGTTGTCGCCCTTGGTCTTCCCGCTCGTGGCAAGTCAGCAACGGAGCCAGTAGCTTGAAACCTGACCTACAGTCTACTGATGGTGCTCTGGGACACGTGGAAGTGCCTGGCGATTGCACTTTGACTTTGGCCTGCTTGTAAACGACCCAATGCAATTTGGCGGTCTTCTCTGCTCAATCGGGCCATCTTTCGTCGCTGAATTGTCGTCTGATTTCTTTGTGGCGAACAATCCGCTTTTATGGGTTTTGGAAGACATATGGTGAGAGCTCAATATTCCCCGAGTTTCACGAGATTACACTGAAGCATGACGAGTGGTCATGCCAAATGAGCAATTTTGACATTGTAGCCACTGATAACGCATGCGTCACGTGCAGAGCTCACTTGTGGCAATGGACGAAAGGTCGACGACCAGATAAACATTTTCTGCAGTTTGGTGGATATCCTTGTAGCCATATAACTAAATTAACCAAATATTACAAGCTATGCGTTTCTTTTTTTGAACAGTATATATTGATTGACATTTTGGTCAAGCAAACTTCGACGAAGTCCGGACTATGAGATTACCCTTTATGAAAGAAGCAATTCTTCAAACCAAAAGACCTAATGCACATTAGAAGAGCGAGTCGCTTAAAACCTGTTTCGCGCGAGCATGAGCAGCTACAAAGAATAAACTGACCACTGTCTTAAGCTTGCTAGAGTGCTCTTGTGGAAACACGGCCAAACAGAACAGCGGTCAAGATCGAGTGTGCTTAAATCAGGGGCTTCTGTTTTACTTTGGGGGTATTTTCATTGACTTTCTGAACGCAGCGCGCATGGTCGAGTACGTAGTCGATAGCACTCCTTTGGTTTTAGTTCAATCAATGTCAATAGAATGATAAGAAATGAAAATTGGTCGGATACAAATTTATGTTAGATTGATATTCATCATTTGTCATTGCAGCCAGCAAAGTCCCTCCCCATACCTCATCCGTCCCCCGCTCAAGGAACAATAATAAGAAACACACGTGCGTGCGTGTATGTCGTGTGTGCGTTCGTACTTTGCGTGCCCCCTAAGAACCACGAGCGTTCATTTCATTTTCAAAGAACTGTTTCGAGTATTCTTCGTTTTTGAAATGCGCGGCAAGCCAGCCTCTCTGTACATGCACTTGACCAAAGCACTCTACCGCGGGGCATTTTCACTGGGGGACCAAATCCTTCTCCAGCACCGAGAGATTACCCTCAAGGTATGGAGTGTTGTAAGAAATAACAGGAGATCTTCTTTGGTGTGCATTTAATAGGATTCTTGCCCTCGTGTTTGTCCAAGTGTTTATCCAATCACCTCGCCCGGAACACTGTTAGTTCTGCCTACAAAGAACGCTGTGGTTTGCTTTTGCAGGGCCGGGCGACTCAAAGACCAAACAATTTTCATAGCGGATTTTTGCGTCAATGTGTTGTTTGTTTATTCGATCACAAAGGAAACACTTGGTTGATACATAGAAACATTTGACCTTCGGGAGTTGGGGAGAATATTGGAGAAAAGCAAAAGGAAGTATTGTAAAATGATCTGCCAGATTGTTCTTGCACGTGCGAAACAAAACTGAGACCAATGTTCGGAAGCTTTGTCAAGAGATTTGGTGCATTGCAGTAACGGCGGCCGTATGTTTTGTCAAGAGATTTGGTGCATTGCAGTAACGGCGGCCGTATGTTTTGTGGGATGTTGATAAATGGAAACAAAAGGTCTTCAAAGTAAAGTGCAACTTGTGAATACAATCTAGAAAGCAGGAAGGAAGCATTCAAGAAATGCCGGGTCAGAATTGTATTGTAAGTGTGAAGCCAAACCGTCCAGAACCGTGTTCAGAAGGTTGTTGAATAGATAATGAATGCATTGTAGGTACGTTGGCCGTATTTTTGTGTGGGATGTTGATGAATCGAAACAGTCGATCTTCAAAGTAAGGTAGGAGTTGTAGACAATGTTGAAAAGGGGAAGAAGATACAGTCGAACCTGCCTTGCGAACACCTCTTTATAACGACCACCTGCCCATTACGACCACCAAAAAATTGATGTCAATGGTTTATTCTCTATAATTCACCTTTCCATAGCGACCACCTGTTTACAAAGACCGGCACGGTTGGCCTAGTGGTAAGGCGTCCGCCCCGTGATCGGGAGGTCGTGGGTTCGAACCCCGGCCGGGTCATACCTAAGACTTTAAAATTGGCAATCTAGTGGCTGCTTCGCCTGGCGTCTGGCATTATGGGGTTAGTGCTAGGACTGGTTGGTCCGGTGTCAGAATAATGTGACTGGGTGAGACAGGAAGCCTGTGCTGCGACTTCTGTCTTGTGTGTGGCGCACGTTATATGTCAAAGCAGCACCGCCCTGATATGGCCCTTCGTGGTCGGCTGGGCGTTAAGCAAACAAACAACCAAACCTGTTTACAACGACAATTGTTGTCGCTCCATTGGATGGTCCCCGTTGTAGACAGGTTTGACTGTATGGCATTGTATAGTAGTAAGTAAGGCATGCCCGTGTGGAACAAATCTGAGATGAATGTTCCAAAGATTAGTGAAAAGGAAATGCATTGACTATGGACACTGAGGCCCAATGTTTAATGGGATGGTTGGTTGGATATTCATTCGTATCGTCTCTTCAGCTGATATTGCTATTCGAGACAGATGCAAGTGTGTTTCTTTTTTCAGTTTACATAGCACGATCCACGCGTAAAGGTATTTACAATCAAGTCTATCACTGTAAAAAGAAGGTTAAAAAACTTCATAACTTTGACATTTGTTTCTTCAATTCTTGACTATAACATATTATAAGGCAACCAGTCAGCTTGCAGGTTTTAGTCTATGACAGAAAGGATCAGTCGACAGAAAACTTTCGTTTCTACTCTATTGATTTCTGTTGCGCATGTTCTCCATTTCTTTGTTTGCGCTATTGCTTTCGCGATCACCTCTAAAAAATCTGGAGAAATAAGAAGTAATAAATTCTCCCCAACAAATGTTTGTTTGAAGTATGTCAGCGCACAAAACAAAATTTAACATAATATTATAATTGTGAAATAAATTCGGAATGACCAAAGGAGCAGCTTAGCTTACTATTTCCGTATATATATACATGCAACACACTATGAAAATAAAAAGACATAGACACAAAGAGCAAACTAACCCCTCCTTTCTTTTTTTCTTTCTTTATTTGGTGTTTAACGTCGTTTTCAACCACGAAGGTTATATCGCGACGGGGGAAGGGGGGCAAATGGGATAGAGCCACTTGTCAATTGTTTCTTGTTCACAAAAGCACTAATCAAAAATGTTTGTTTGTTTGCTTAACGCCCAGCCGACCACGAAGGGCCATATCAGGGCGGTAATCAAAGATGTGCTCCAGGGGCTTGCAACGTAGTACAATGTATTACCTTACTGGGAGAATGCAAGTTTCCAGTACAAAGGACTTAACATTTCTTACATACAAAAATTGACTATATTCTATACAAGAAACACTTAACAAGGGTAAAAGGAGAAACAGAATCCGTTAGTCGCCTCTTACGACATGCTACTAACCCCTCCAGGAATTGCCTTAACAAAAACAAAACAAAAACACGCTAAAAATAATGTAAGGGAGAGAATGAAGAGGGAACATATCAAAAATAAATAAATACGAGATAGAAAGGTAGCAGCTATATCCATCCACCAAAAAAGAGCGGCAGAAACCAACTTTCATTAGAGCATTAAATCGGTCAGAAATGCAGCCACAACAATTCTCAAAACTTCGCTATTGTAACTAAACCTACATTCCCTACAACACTGGCATGCTTTTACTTTACTTTTTTGGGTGTTTAACGTCGTTTTCAACCACGAAGGTTATATCGCGACGGGGAAAGGGGGGGGGGGGGGAGATGGAATAGAGCCACTTGTTAATTGTTTCTTGTTCACAAAAGCACTAATCAAACAAGAAGAGCAAACGCTCGATCGAGTCACTTTCGCAGTTCTGAATATTATATGAGGCATCAGGTGGACAGGAAGAAATTGCTATTCACAACACAATGAGTCACGTTCACATAAAATTTGAGCCCGGTCACTTTTATAGTTTCCGAGAAAAGCCCAACGTTAAGTTGTGTGTTGCCGAACAGAAAAGGCTAGTTATCTCCCTTGTTTTTCTGATAACGTTCGTAAAAGGCTACAGATGTAAATACTTTGATGTAAAGAATAATCCTACAAAGTTTCAATCACATCCGATGAACTTTGTCAAAGATATAAAATGTCTAATTTTTCCTTTGACGCTGACCTGTGACCTTGAAAAAGGTCAAAGGTCAACGAAACCATCGTTAAAGTGTAGAGGTCATTGGAGGTCACAACTAAACAAAATATAAGCCCGATCGCTTTGATAGTTTCCGAGAAAAGTCCAACGTTAAGGTGGTGTCTACGGACGGCCGGCCGGCCGGCCGGCCGGACAGACTAACACTGACCGATTACATAGAGTCACTTTTTCTCAAGTGACTCAAAAATTGCTCCAGGGGCTTGCAACGTAGTACAATGAATTACCTTACTGGGAGAATGCAAGTTTCCAGTACAAAGGACTTAACATTTCTTACATACTGCTTGACTAAAATCTTTACAAACATTGACTATATTCTATACAAGAAACACTTAACAAGGGTAAAAGGAGAAACAGAATCGGTTAGTCGCCTCTTACGACATGCTGGGGAGCATCGGGTAAATTCTTCCCCCTAACCCGCGGGGGGGGGGGGGGGAACACTGGCATGGCTGGCTTAAATAAATCAATGTCCAGTTGAAGTGACCCAGGGTGGGACCCCACACCTACTGCTAATCTAGGTGATACGACAATTACAGTCCTACCACAACAAACGTAAACATCGCCACAACATTAGCGGTTCATTTCACAGCAGTGTCTCTAGCGTGATGTATGGCTCTTTCGGCCTATCATACAGTCAGAAATCTACGGTTGCCCGATATGGCCATAATCGTATCACTTCGGATCCGCTGTGACAGCTGAAACTGGTGACATTTCGACTGGCCTATTTTTCAACAGTGTGGCGCTGTTGGATCGCCATACATTTCAGGATGTATGTGGTCCACAACAGGTCAACATCTTAGTACTCTGCTTCAGAGATGTCCTAGATTATAAGTTAGGTAGAAACACACACACACACGCACGCACGCACGCACGCACGCACGCACGCACGCACGCACGCACGCACACACACACACACACACACACACACACACACACACACACACACAAATGTTAGGACCATGTAAGGGCAACCTTTTTGTTTGTTTGTTTGTTTGTGTTACACGACACTTGAGATTGCCACAAGTTCTCAAATGTCGTATAGTTGTGTTCTTTTATTCTACGTCGCCCGTCTTCGCAGCAGCAGAAAACAACTCGTCAAATTGAGTTCGAGGATTTATTTAGCATTCCATACATACAACTGCACATCGTAGCAGAACTCAAAGTAGAAGCTTTTTTACATACAAATCGCGCTGGCCTATATAGCAAATACTCAATCTCGAGAATATTCCAAACCGAACATGATACAACTACATTATACGAGCCGTCTATGGACTAGAACAGTGACGTTCTCTGTGACGTACATGAAAAGCGCCGACGCACTTAATCCGAGCGAACGCCACGAACCCACTACTCAAAACAACGTGGTAAACAACTTGTTTTAACAGGACTAGAAAGTTCACCTGCATTCTCGTCCAAACATAAATATTGTGTTTACAAAATATAATATCGGTACTTTCCCACAAAGTACAAACAAGTCAACCACATGCAACACACAAAACCGAACCAAAGCTCAGCAACGACAGCGTTTCCTAACAGTTTGCTTAACGCCCAGCCGACCACGGAGGGCCATATCAGGGCGGTGTTGCTTTGACATATAACGTGCGCCACACACAAGACAGAAGTCGCAGCACAGGCTTCATGTCTCACCCAGTCACATTATTCTGACACCGGACCAACCAGTCCTAGCACTAACCCCATAATGCCAGACGCCAGGCGGAGCAGCCACTGGATTGCCAATTTTAAAGTCTTAGGTATGACCCGGCCGGGGTTCGAACCCACGACCTCCCGATCACGGACGCCTTACCACTAGGCCAACCGTGCTGGTAGGAAACTGCCAGCAAACGTGTCTAGTTGTCATAGACTAAAAGAGCATTTTGTTGACCAAAAATTGAACTTGTTTTTGATCTTAAAACCTACAAATCTCAAGAAAAATAAGAAGAAAAATATAAAACTGAGAGAAAAAAAAAGGGAACTGGATGTTTTCTTTACGATGATACGTGAAGGGAATGTGAGCATTCTAGTAAAAGAACGCATGCACATAAAACATAATTATAAAAAGCCTCTTTATTTTAAGACTGAAAAGCACCCAAAAAGATAAGATTTATTTAATATTTTTTTCGAAATTGACATTTTGACGGTTCAAACCATTTTTTCTTTTGTGTCTTCATATCTAAGTGTTATGGTGCTAAATTGTGCAATAACATTCAAATTCAAACGAGGTATTAAACTCTTAGTTAACATTTCATATCCTATATTTTAGCTCTTAATTACCACAGATGAATAAACTGGCACACACTTCACTAGGGATTTGTCGAACGCTTTCCAAAGAAAATACACTGTCGGTAATTTATATCAGGGCATGACCTTATAACCTTATTTTGTGTCAGAAAGTAAATTGTCTGTAAAGATTTATTTGCCCTTCTAACGAAATATCTAAGCAAAATGAGCAAAGCGTTCAACCATTTGTCCATTGACAGTAATTACTGTTCAGTGTGCAGAAGTAGTGGAACGGAAGAAATACCGTAACACGATCTCAAAATGACTTTCCCCGGTTCACAGCTGATAAGATGTTTCCCACTTTAGTGTAAGCGATAGCTCCAAACGGCATTTTTATGTTTTTGACATTCACAAAAACATTCCTTAAAGTTGAAGGGATGGTAGCGAAAGTGGGCGGGGATGGTGGTGGTGTGGGGGCCGGTTAGGGGGCGGGGGGTTCGGTACTGTTTCGTCGGCGGAACCAGTACGGCTTAAGCGCCCGAGTTCAATACAAAACAAGAAATTCAGTTGATCCCAGGATCAACACGAGCCGAAACATTGACAATATCAAAGAAACAGGGAGTTCTACACCTGTTGGTACAGGTAAACAATTTCTGAGCGTGTTTTTAATCCAAACATATCATATCTATATGTTTTTGGAATCAGGAACCGATAAGATGAAAGTGTTTTTAAATTGATTTCGAAAATTTAATTTTGATAATTTTAATTTTTTTTAATTTTCGGAGCTTGTTTTTAATCCAAATATAACATATTTATATGTTTTTGGAATTCGAAAATGATGGAGAATAAAATGAACGTAAATTTGAATCGTTTTATAATTTTTTTTATTTTTTTTTACAATTTTCAGATTTTTAATGACCAAAGTCATTAATTAATTTTTAAGCCACCAAACTGAAATGCAATACCGAAGTCCGGGCTTCGTCGAAGATTACTTGACCAAAATTTCAACCAATTTGGTTGAAAAATGAGAGCGTGACAGTGCCGCCTCAACTTTCACGAAAAGCCGGATATGACGTCATCAAAGACATTTATCAAAAAAATGAAAAACACGTCTGGGGATATCATACCCAGGAACTCTCATGTCAAATTTCATAAAGATCGGTCCAGTAGTTTAGTCTGAATCGCTCTACACACACACACACAGACAGACAGACAGACAGACACACACACACACACACACACACGCACATACACCACGACCCTCGTCTCGATTCCCCCCTCTACGTTAAAACATTTAGTCAAAACTTGACTAAATGTAAAGAAAACCTAAAGAAGCATACAAGAGAGATAGAGATAGAGATAGAGATCGAGAGAGAGAGAGAGAGAGAGAGAGAGAGAGAGAGAGAGAGAGAGAGAGAGAGAGAGAGAGAGACAGCCAGCCAGACAGAGATAGAGTATCACTGACAGAGTATGTCACCGTGTGTATTTATGTGGGGGTGGGGGTGGGGGACGGGGATCGATCGTGTGCACGGTGTGCGTTGGTGCGCTAGCAACCCTGTAAGTATGTCCGAGGCCAAAAAATGTCGATTTCCGCCGATTCCTGAATGTGCGCGTGTGGTCAAACAATCACCGACACATATGAAACTTTACAACGTACAAGACTCCCCGCAAAACGTCTCCTCAATTAAACAACCAAATCAAATCCCGCAGACGTAGGGTGGTATCGTGAACGCAACGGAATTGCGACACGATCCATCCACACACCTGCTTTTTTTTTCCACAGAAAAGAACGGAAATCATACGGGGCACCTTTGCCCTCTTTGCTATCATAAAAGGGGTGGTCACATTTGACACACTTGCGTTACGCATTATGCGGTAGTATTGCGCGGGGCGAGACTGCTTTTCGTTGCTCGCGCGCTGTAGCGTTGGCAGCAGGGACCGAAATACAGGGAGCAGCCGTGACCGAGGGTCATGACCTATTTAGCTGCCAACTTAATCGTAAGCTAGGAACAGCCGTGTAATAGGTGCTTGATTTTGGTATTTTGATTTTACATAACATTAAACCTTTCTTGGGGTTCATGGTCATGGCAACAGCCATATTAATATTATATGATGTATAATATCATATTTCAGCATATGTGAATTACATGGCATCATACCAAACTGTCATACATTTTTATTCCTACATTATTCTGATTGATCATGATCACAACCAAACCTACTATCAGTGAACACATCCAAATGCAAGCGCCTGTTCTTCACAACTTGCCACAGTGACTGATCTAAAAAATATAGGTCCTTTGCCGCCACGGACACTGTTTGGCCTGTAGGTAAAATGTACAATGTATTTTCTGATTTGTGCACAAAAGCTTTTTTTCTTTTTTTCAACATAACAATGTTTAATGTCACTGTATGTTTGAAAGACCATGGTCACATTTGTAAAACAAATGTTAAATTAAAAAATAAATAACATTTTGGTTCATGATTTTTTCCTACACCTGTGCTAAAAATAAGAAATAAAAATGTCGGTATATAAGTCACTCAAATACTTCAAAGTATGAATGGTTAGAGTTTGTTGCGGTTGACCCTGCACAGTTCGACCTATGATGTTTTTGTTGAACAATTTTGCCGTCACCCCTCCCATAGGATGACGTATTTCACAACTTCCTGTGTTACACAAACTCAGTGATGACCAATTTTGCCTTCACCCCTCCCATAGGGTGACGGATTTCACAACTTTCTACTGATGAACAATGTTGCCTTCACCCCTCCCATAGGGTGACGGATGTCACAACTTCCTGTGTACACAAACTGATGACGTATTTCACAACAAAATGGCGCTGCCCGTGGTACATACGTCACAGAAATCGCCCATGAACAAAAATTTCTCCTCCTGCAAGCTACTTACCCGTCGCCAAAAAGGAGCCGCTGGTGCGGCTCGTCAACAATGCCCAGCATACCTCCCCCAAATTGTTTGTTTATTTGTTGCTTAACGTCCAGCCGACTACGCAGAGCCATATCAGGACGAGGAAGGGGGGGATGAAGGGGGCCACTTGTCAAGCGATTCCTGTTTACAAATGCACTAACCCATTACTTGTGTCCCAGCAGGCTTTAGTAAAACTAAATTAATACCTACTGGAAGATTACCAGTTTCCAGTATGTTAAAATAGGCTTAACCTATCTACTGCTGGACTTACATCAGAACACTAACAGATTAAACTATACATGAATCGCGAGACAAGCGGCAAGAGAAGAGATTTTTGGAAAAAATACAGGTGAATGAGCAAGAAGGCAGAAAAAAGAAAAGAATTCATGAAGAAAAAGAGAGCATGACAGGAAAGAGGAACCAAAAATCTACCTAACAGCAAACTAGAAAGCTCCTGCGGTTCCAAAAACAGGAGGGGCCTTTAATTTCATAACCGCAGTGCCCCACTGCGGGACCTCCCCCAAATCGGCGTATGCTGCCTGAATGGCGGGGTAAAAACGGCCATACACGTAAAACTCCACTCGTGCTAAAAACATGAGTGAACGTGTGAGTCTAAGCCCATGAACGAAGAAGAAGAAGAATACCAAACATTACATCCTCATTCTGACTAAAATGTACAGCGTTATTCTCAGCGGAGTGGCGCAAAGAGGTGTAAATGATATAAAGCCTACAGAGACAGGGAAAGCTAGCAGCAGTCTTAGGATTGAATTGGAGACATATCAACACATCAAAGACGTCGCCTCTCGCTTGCACTAACTTCATCAAGAAAAGGCAAACACTTTAAATTTACAAGATGATTGGAAGGTGAAAATACTGATAATAATAATGACAGCTTATATAGCGCGAACCACAGTAAACTATGCTTTCCGCGCTTTACATATTAACAATGAATAAAACCATACTAATCAAAGTTAAACATCAAATACATATACATTCGAACAAAATAACGTAACAATAAACTTACAGCAACACATTATCCACGTATAGACAATACCACGCAATAGATGCACAACTCACAATAAATCACGCACAATGATCGATAATGTCGATAGAGTCTATGCCTTTTTACCGCTGGATTAACAAAGGGTAGAAATCAAACTTGTATTAGTTTACACAGAAAGATTGGTTGGTTGGTCGTTGTCGTCTCTTCAGCTGATATTGCTATTCGACACCGATGCAAGTGTGTTTCTTTCCTCAGTTTACATGGCAAACTCAATGATTAAAACAATATAAGAAATGTATACCGCCGGTGGTGTTGGAAGAATCCGTTCGGCATTGCCATTTCTGTATGTGTTTGTTTTCTCTTATAAGTTCTTTCTTACGGGCTACTTTCTTGTTCTTATTTACAATAAGGTCTATTACTGTAAAAAGAAGGTTGTAGATGTACAACTTCATAACTTTGACATTTGTTTCTTCAAATCTTGTTTAAACAGAAAGGAAGCAAAACAGAACGCAAGTTGGCTATACATGCTGGTTTGTGCATGTGTACACACTCTGCCCCTGTCTTGTCTTTCAAAGCGCAATTATTTTTCTAATCGCGTGTCGTTCAAGAATTTCACGCACTATAAAGAACGCGAAAAAAGGAGACATGTATACGTAATAGGTGTCTTTAAACTTAATGTGCAAGACGCTTTTCACGGGTAGTTGATTCTCCGTGTTCTTAAAGGGGTAATTGTTCCTAATTACGGGTGGCTGGTGCAACGTGAGGTCAGAGGGAGGTCATATTACACACTTTTCCTCCCTGTTTGACAGATGTGGGGTGACGGAGGGTTACACGGCAGACGACAGACGACGGCGTAAATGGTGCGACGCGAATCAACGCTCTCGGGTTGCTGAAAGAGTCGAACTCGTAAACACCTATACAGTTTATAGAGGATACATATTTAGAGAGTCCAACAAACATTTTCAAGTTTGTTTGTTTGTTTGCTTAACGCCCAGCCGACCACGAAGGGCCATATCAGGGCGGTGCTGCTTTGACATATAACGTGCGCCACACACAAGACAGAAGTCGCAGCACAGGCTTCGTGTCTCACCCAGTCACATTATTCTGACATCGGACCAACCAGTCCTAGCACTAACCCCATAATGCCAGACGCCAGGCGGAGCAGCCACTAGATTGCCAATTTTAAAGTCTTAGGTATTCGAACCCACGACCTCCCGATCACGGGGCGGACGCCTAACCACTAGGCCAACCGTGCCGGTACATTTTCAAGTGAAATATAAGCTATTGTTAGTGTTTTTACATTTAGTCAAGTTTTGACTAAATGTTTTAACGTAGAGGGGGGAATCGAGACGAGGGTCGTGGTGTATGTGCGTGTGTGTGTGTGTGTGTGTGTCTGTCTGTCTGTGTGTGACGTGTGTGTAGAGCGATTCAGACTAAACTACTGGACCGATCTTTATGAAATTTGACATGAGAGTTCCTGGGTATGATATCCTCACACGTTTTTTTCATTTTTTTGATAAATGTCTTTTATGACGTCATATCCGGCTTTTCGTGAAAGTTGAGGCGGCACTGTCACGCTCTCATTTTTCAACCAAATTGGTTGAAATTTTGGTCAAGTAATCTTCGACGAAGCCCGGACTTCGGTATTGCATTTCAGCTTGGTGGCTTAAAAATTAATTAATGACTTTGGTCATTAAAAATCTGAAAATTGTAAAAAAAATATTTTTTTTATAAAACGATCCAAATTTACGTTCATCTTATTCTCCATCATTTGCTGATTCCAAAAGCATATAAATATGTTATATTTGGATTAACAACAAGCTCTGAAAATTAAATATATAAAAATTATTATCAAATTCTTTTTTTCGAAATCAATTTAAAAACACTTTCATCTTATTCCTTGTCGGTTCCTGATTCCAAAAACATATAGATATGATATGTTTGGATTAAAAACACGCTCAGAAAGTTAAAACGAAGAGAGGTACAGAAAAGCGTGCTATCCTTCTCAGCGCAACGAATACCCCGCTCTTCTTGTCAATTCCACTGGCACTGCCTTTGCCACGGGCGGTGGAGTGACGGTGCTACGAGTATACGGTCTTGCTGCGTTGCGTTGCGTTCAGTTTCATTCTGTGAGTTCGACAGCTACTTGACTAAATGTTGTATTTTCGCCTTACGCGACTTGTTATTATATTGTATCGTCCCTGCCACCTATATGGCTATCAAGGGACCGATGCCAATGTGTTTCCTATCAACGTTAAATATAAGTTTGGTTTTACCTTCTATCGTCTCTTCAGCTGATATTGTTATCCGAGACCGGTGCAAGTGTGTTTCTTTTCTCAGCTCACATGGCAAGATCCATGCCTAAATCTGTTTACACTCAGGACTATCCCTGTGAAAAGAAATGTCTTTCATATTTGATACTTCAAATCTTGTTAACAATCTTGAACTCCTTTAAAAAGTTAAAATTCTTGTCCTGGGGAAAGTTAGATATAAAAGCAAGCATGACAGAAAGCAGGAAAAATAGAAAATTGGGCCGACAAGCCGCCAGCCAGCCAGCCAGCCAGCCAGCCAGACAGAGAGTAAGGGGCAAAGACAGAGAAACACGCACACACATTTCCTTGAAATGGAAACTATATCTACAGTCCCCAGAGTGTCTTACAGAGTCTCTCAGTTGTGTTACTGGTTCAATGGCCAATCGGTCGATTGACTGACTGATCACTTTATTGGCTTGATTTTCTTAGTGAACGTATATTCAATAACAATACAAAGCATAATTGTTATGGCAGTGGATCAAAGAATACGCATTTTATCCTTTCAGCTAAAAGAGAAGGGAAATGGAAGCTAAAATTGTGCCCGCTTCGATACGACTTCACGACCTGCCGTGAACTATTGCCATAGCATAGAGATCGTCTGCTGAATGATGCTTTACAAAGGACAAATCAAACCTTGCCGAGCTATTATGGTTGTCCTTTTGTCCTGAAAAGAAAGATTTATTAAGCAGAGTCATGAGTAAAATGTGGTAGATCGGGGTCGTTTTTTCCCGGCGTCGAAAATGTTCAAGCGGTGTGTATTTTGTTAAGCTAGGCTGACCTTATGCTGGCATGTTCCTCGACATCCCCCAACATTTCCCTCGTCGGACACGTAAGGCATTTAGTCAGTGCCATCTGCCAACCCACCCCGTCCTCGTCCTGGTAGAGACACCGCTAGTTGGTCCAGGACTGCTTATTCTATATTCGCAGCTGGCCCCTATATCTGGGGGCTGTTCCCCTATCCGCCACCTGGGGACCCGCCGGGTTGAGGATAGTCGCCCCCCTACTGAATTGGAAGTAGTCTGTTCCCGGGGCCCGGATTCGAACCTGCGACATTACGATCACAAGTCCAGTGCTCTACCACCTGATTTGTTCAGTTTCTCCCTTTTAAACTCGGGCTACTTTTTTTATGTAAAACATTGCAGGTTTAGTAAAAATCCAGTGAAAGTATTCCAGTCTTCTTTGTGGGAATCGCTCTGTACTGAAAAATAAAAGTATATGTTTCTTCCTTTTTGAATTTCACTATTTGCTTGCCTGACCGACAGAATGACAGACTTTCTTTGCTTTTCTCTTTCCGACAGATTGGTTGATTAAGTTTTGTTGTACCGTCTCTTTCCGACAGAAAAGCAGTAAACTCGGTCACCGACGCTGGCTTTGTTAGATGGACCTAGCTTTCCTTTGTAAACCTTGACTTCATGTAGGTCTCACAGTAATGACCGGTGTAGACTGTAATGACAGACCCGTGACCACTGTCCATCCCTTGATCCCATTACAGCTGATGCAGGAAACACTGCCCTCACCCCTGGTCAACACACCTCGGACACCGCTTGATTATAAGGTGGGTGATGAACAATGGTGTGTGGGCGTGTGTTATGTTTGTGTGTGGGGTGGGTGGTGGTTGGGTGAGGGGGCTAGGTGTTTAGGGTAAGCAGAAGACGAGAGAGAGAGGGAAAAAGAACAAGAACAATTCTCTATTTAACGAGGGTAATTGAGTAAGCAGTGATCTGGTTTTTTTTACATCTGTCCCTCGCCCTAAAGAGGGGCTAGTCTAAAATTCCTAGAGAATAAACAAGTAAAGAAAACTACTGCCACATGATTATAAATAAAATTAAAGTAAGAAAATATCATCAAGGAGTAACTTCAAAAAAGTCACTAGCCCGGAAGAAAATAATGTCGCTGGATCGGTACATTCCACAGTTCATCTGCAGCGTTTATATGGCTTTAAAACTCGATATTACAACCAAAAGATTCGCATTTGACCAGAATGTTCATTGGCCCGCCGGACGAGTTGCCAGGCTGTCTTTTTACTAGCCCGGCGGATTTTTTAATCGCCCCTTGCGGCCGGGCGGACGATTTGGCCATCGCTGAACGTAGATTGTGCACTTCATTCCGTGCGTGTGTGTGCGTGCGCGTGTGCGTGTGTGTGTGCGTGCGCGTGTGCGTGTGTGTGTGTGTGCGTGCGTGCCTGCGTGCGTGTGTGTGTGTGTCCTTTCTTCGCCAATACCTCTTCTTCTGGTGTCGAATCAGCCTGGCTTGGGGTCGACAGGAACCACCATGGTCTGGTCACCCTCGGTTACCACATCAAGTCGCCAGGTATCAAACAGCAGTGTAGGGAAGGTGTAATCTGCTTCCTCCTCCAGGGTGTAGATCTCTCTCACCAGTTGAAACAAAACGACTCGTACACTGACCCCCACATATATGTGCGCTGTGCTACATCAT
>NC_090250.1:19037340-19042340 GCF_037325665.1 Littorina saxatilis | reverse complement strand
TCTCTGTCAATCAGATTCACACTCAATACCCAATCCAATAGTCCACCAACACGGGGTGCCTCTTTCAGGGCTTTTCTACCCGTTTATGAACACTCGGGTGGCTCGGGTACCCGAAAAAGTCGGCATGTCCATATTTTCATTAACATGAAATCCAACATTCAATAGCAAAGCATTAATACCAGGACCTCAAAGCAAGCTCTTTGCAGACTACGCATTCGCCGAGAAAATGTTTTGAAGTATGAGAGAATAGACAACACAAGTACCGGAATTTCAGCACTTAATATCCCACCCGCCATCATGTCCCAAAAAAAAGCATTGAAAGCGAAAAGCGAGGTACTGCTTTTTGTGACGTTCATGTATTCATACGCTGACGTGAAAGGATTCGGAAATTGTAAAGCGTGAAAAGGACATGGTTTTAGACAAGTGCTTTTACATTCGTTCTGCGAGCAGGTTTTGGGGGACGTTTCTTTATCGTGGTATTGAAAAGATTGAAGTGGTTGCGAACTCTCTTTGAAATGGCACGCTTTGTTGATGCTCACTCCATCCTAGATGTTTGAAGCAATCAAAACAAGAAAGCAAGCACTCGCGACTCTGAAGTTGGAAGTCATATTATCTTCCCAATGTGTGTATTCAAGGGGCAGTTTCAGGTATTCACAGCGCTATTTCCATTCGCTGAGAACACACATGCATGTTTAAAAATCAAAAAGCGAAACAAAAAGCAGGAAAACGTATTTTACTCTGTACGTTTACGCTAACTACACTGAAATTTAGGACGTGCATAGGAAAGTAACTACAAAGTTTAATCATCAACAGTGTTTCCTCTTCTCAAAAATCTTTTCTGTTGTTCCAATTAATAGCCGCGTATTTGGGTGTGCTTGGCTGGAGTGAGGAGTGAAAACCGCAACTGGCAAAACGAATTTCCAAACTTGGACAATAAAATAGTCTGTATTCTGTATGATGTAGTCTGTAAGATCATCGTTTTCATTCTCCTCCTCCTCTTCCTCCTCCTCCAGCCTCCACCTCCTCCTCCTCCTCCTTTTCAACATCATCATCATCATCATCATCATCATCATCATCATCATCATCATCATCATCATCATCATCATCATCATCATCATCATCATCATCATCATCATCATCATCATCATCAACCACAACAAAACAACAACAAAAACAAAACAACAACAAAAACAAAAACAACAACAACCCCACCAACAACAACCACCACCTACATTCTGTCCTGCCACCGCTCCCTGCAATTTGTGACAGAAACAGTTGGATCTTGATAAACTTAAAACAAAAAAATGTACGCTCACTGGTAAAAATCTTTGTTTAGCATATGTCCTGGAGCAGAGAGGGACAGGCACGGGTCAGCGTGTAAACCACTGGACATTACCCCCGTCATTTGCCTATACCCCCTCCCTTCCTCTACCACCCGTCATACAAATCCCCCTGACCACCGCACCATACGGTGCCACCCGTTTAACTGCGCTAAACGAGCCGAAATGGGCACGTGAGAATCCACCCGTATCAAACTTTGACCACTGCTCTGTGACCAACGACCCTCATAAGGGTCAACCCAGGCCGTCGTATGGGGGACATGTCGCCACTAAACTACCGCTTTTAATGGTCATCAAAGGTGGAGGATATACAGCGGAAGTGACGTGTAACCATGCGCAGACCATTGAAGCGGAAGCCACCTTGTGGTTGATGATGCTTGACGACATTTATAGCAAAGGGGTGAAGTGTTTTTAGCGTTGGTAATGGTCAATGACTAGGTTGTAATTGCTCTGGGCATAATAAAAGACTAACGTAAAAAGCCGAAATAAAACCTTGAACCTTGAACATTGGTGTATATTCTTTTCGGAACGCTTGTACGTGTGTTTAGTATAGGCAATGGTTTGGTACATTTTCTGAATACAACTTTGTCTTAAAAAAAAGTCCAGTCAAAATAAGTATGTGTTGAAGTCCTTTTCGGAGTACTGGAAGTGGTATCAGCGTAATAATAATGGTCAGCGACGGGTTTGTAAGCCCTAATAGGTCTGGACAAAGGAGTGGATATAAACAACATCGGAGTGTGCATTTGATGTAGATCTGATTCTAATGACCACGAGCTTTATTAGTGTAAGTGGTAATTGTCGCCACAGTTTTGTTATCCTTGTGGACAATGAGAGTCTTAAACCCAATGAAATCATTGTTGTAGCCCTGTTTAAGGCAAGTTCAAGTGTTTTTAGCATTGGTAATGGTCAGTGATGGTTTCTTAATCGCTCTGGATATAGTCGTAGACTGAAGTAAAAAGCGCAATCTAGATTTGATATAGTCCTGTTTTGAACTACCAGTTAATCGCATTGGTCAAAGATTAAGTTTAAAATAAGCCAAACCAGCAGTTGGCAAAGTTCTGTTTGGAGAGTATGGATCGAAGTGGTTGTTTTTTTACTTGTAATTTTGTTGATTTTTTTTTAATCTTCTAGGTCATAATATAAGAGTTTTAAAAACAAGAGAAAAAAGCATAGGTTGTCATTCTTGTTTGGGAGTATTGAAAGTGTTGTCAGTACCCGCTTGGTAATGGTCTGTAATCCTAAAAGCATTTTTCACATGGGCTAGTGCATCATTCTTGCTTTCTGGTGTTCAGGGCAAATTTGCAGTATGTGTCGAATATACACACAGACGCACCTCGCCTTTTTTTGTAGTGCCTCCCGCGTTTAATGATATTCTTCTGATAAAATCATATACCCGGCCACCGCCAGTATCTCCAGGTGTTGTATCCTTACTCTACAGAAACGAAGCTTGCCGAGCACACGACCAATATCCAGACTTCATTAACAGAAATCCCAGCACTACAATTTCCCTTCCAACACAACACGCCCAAATCAATTGTCGCCCCTGATTCAACATGGCGGCCACCCAGCCTCCTTTCATGTCGAACTAATAACCTTCATTCACGCACTCTCTTCCTTACACCACCATTTCTCTCTCTCACTCTGTGCGTAGGGACCAATCGACAATTAGACTCGGCGATATCAATTAATTCTGAACACTATGGGCATGGGTGTGACTGAGTGCACCTCACTTTACTTGTGTTAATAACACTGGTTTAACCTTGCCGTTCGTTTTTCATAATATACCTGGTACTGTTTTTCCGCTCATGGGAAGGTCATATATTACATAGATAATGAAGTTGTGAGCCCTTGATCCCATAATATTTCTATTTTAGATGTGGATAATGTATAGTTGTAAGGTTTTTTTTTTCTGATTGGTGTAATTAGTTAAGTTAGAGTTAGACATAGAAACATGTTTTGGTATGCCTTTGATCCACTGATATTATTAGTTTAGACATATTAGATTTCTTTCAGAATGTTTGCAAGAAATAATCGTATGTCTTAAAGGCAGAGTAAGCCTCCCGTAAACCATCACAGATACGGTCAGGCTTTTACACGGCACAGTACAAACACCCTTTCATTTAAACACTCACCGATTGAGAACATCCTAGGTGCCCTCCGTAAAGAGCGAACAATTTTCAAAGAATTTATTTTTGCGTGGTTTATCTTACCCCTGTGCCATCATGAACCCGTGTGATCCAGTTTTCCCTTTTCACAATGCAGTCGTCATAGTTAGTCATTTGAATGCGACTCGACGTGAGCTTATCTACAATAGCACGTTTTTTTTATGCACGAAACAACGGCTGTGGTTCACAAGAACTCTAGCGATGGCTTTTGACTGTTGAGAGGAACGGCGATTTGCACTGATAAACCGGCCGTCGTCTGCTATGACCCTTGCGTGACCCTGCTTCCGGGCTTTTCTTTTTTTAAACTTTCACAACTTCGAATTGTTCTGATCTTGTCTTTGATGAAAAACGAATTCTTTTATGATTAAAGAATGTTTGTGTAACAAGCTGTCAATTTATTATTTAGATTTTAAAAGTTAGGTCTAGCGCAAAACGAGGCGCCGTTGTTGTTAACGGAACAAGTCTACGAAAATAAATTCTTGGAAAATGTCTCACGCTCGACAGAAAGCAGCCAGGATGTTCCCGTTCGGTGAGCGTTCAAATGGAAGTATGCTTGTACTGTATTTAGACGCTCGGGGAGCTCTGTGAGGGTTTACGGGAGGCTTACTGTGCCTTTAAACACTGTAGTTTAGCGATAAACATGAACTGCCGGCCGTGTGCATAATCTTGTACCTGTACCGTTGGGGCACTTCGATATTGGTGATAATTATAGCATTGAACCTTGGAGCATAATAATTATGTTCGTGCATGCTGGATTTTTACACCCCCGGTATAGGGGTGTGGTATAGGATTCGGTCGATGTGTTTGTTTGTTTGTTTTGTTTTGTTTGTTTGTGTGTTTGTGTTCGCATATAGATCTCAAGAATGAACGGACCGATCGTCACCAAACTTGGTGAACAGGTTCGATACATTCCTGAGACGGTCCTTACAAAAATTGGGACCAGTCAAACACACGGTTATGGAGTTATTGGTGGATTAAGATTCTACAAGGACTTATAGAGGGACATATTAATGGTCAAAGGGAAATAACCTTCTCAGTTGGTGGCAGTGAGAATGGTAAGGACGGGGGTGTTTTTCCTACCTCGGAGGAATTTCTTGTTTTTTCTATCTTTTGTTAATGGCCATATCTTGCTCGGAAAATGTGTATCTGACTGTTTGATTGTGTACTGATATAAGTTTGGATATATTTTTTGGACATATTGTTATTTTGAAATAAAGATACAAATCTATGTTGCAGCATGAAGCTGCTCCATTAATTAGTAGCCGTAATTTGTGGAACAAGTTGACATCCAGAATTATACTAGTAAACACATTTTACAGTATTTGTTGTTGTTGTTCTGGTTGTTGTTGTTGTTGTTGTTGTTGTTGTTGTTGTTGTTGTTGTTGTTGTTGTTTGTTTGTTTGTGTAATTTTTATTTTTTAGATTGGCTAGTTCTTTGTTGTAGTAACATAACCACATAATTATATAGCATTCATAGATTTTAGTTTTTAATCAC
>NC_090250.1:19016335-19037140 GCF_037325665.1 Littorina saxatilis | reverse complement strand
TGTGTGTGTGTGTGTGCGTTCGTGCGTGTGAGTGTGTGTGTGTGTGTCAGTGGTCGATGGACCGCCCCGTGGCTGAGTTTACTGACACTGCCCAGCGGTCAGATAGACACACACTGCACTCGCGGCACTTCGATCTGCCGCCTGGGCAAAAATTCCGGCTCCAGGTTTGAAAATCTTAGCCGTTGTCCACGAGGTTGTTCAGAGTCTATTTTTCTCACTCAAAATAGATTTCTAAGTCTTTTTCTGTTTCTGTCTGCATGTCTGTCTGTCTGTCCCTCACATCCCCTCCTCTCTCTGTCTCTGTCTTTCTCTCTCTCTCTCTCTTTCTCTCTGTTTCTCTCTCTCTCTCTCTCGCTCTCTCTCTCCATTTCTCTCTCACTTTCTCTCTCTCCCTCTCTTTCTCACTCTCCTCTCTCTCTCTCTCTTTCCCTCTCTCTCTCTCTCACTCTCTCTCTCTCTCTCCCCCTTTCTCTCTCTCTCTGTTTCTCTCTCTCTCACTCTCTCTCTCTCTCACTCTCTCTCTCCCTCTCTCTCCCTCTGTCACTCTCTCTCCCTCTCTCTCCCTCTCTCTTTCCCTCTCTCTCTCTCTCTCTCTCTCTCTCTCTCTCTCTCTCTCTCTCTCTCTCTCTCTCTCTCTCCTTAAATGCACATTGTGTTGTATTCCATACAATGTATTTCTGTATTCTATATGATTGAATTTATATTTTTATGTGCGTCTGTCTTTATGTGTTGTATAAAGGACAGGTTGGAAGAATAGGCTTTGCCTAAAACCTTTATCCTTTTGTAATAAAGTTCTGAGTCTGAGTCTGAGTCTGAGTCTCTCTCTCTCTCTCTCTCTACCAATCTCTCCTCTCTCTCTCTCTCTCTCTCTCTCTCTCTCTCTCCCTCTCTCTCTCTCTCTCTCTTTCTCTCTCACGCTCACACCTTTGTATTGCTTATGCCACAACCCTCGTAAAATAACATTTGATTTGATTTGACCTTCACACACATCTTCAATAGAACAAAATTAGTTTACTTCTACTTTCATATTATAGCTTAATATGTTTCGGTCATGTTCAAATTCAAAGTCCCGTCGCGATATAACCTTGAATGGTTGAAAACGACGTTAAACACCAAATAAAGAAAGAAAGAAAGAAATTCAAAGTCGTTTCACTTTTTACATTTAGTCAAGTTTTGACTAAATGTTTTAACATAGAGGGGGAATCGAGACGAGGGTCGTGGTGTATGTGTGTGTGTGTGTGTGTGTGTGTGTGTGTGTGTGTCTGTCTGTCTGTCTGTGCGTGTGTGTGAGTAGAGCGATTCAGAGTAAACTACTGGACCGATCTTTATGAAATTTTACATGAGAGTTCCTGGGTATGATATCCCGAGACGGTTTTTTTTTTTTCGTTTTTTCGATAAATGTATCTATGACGTCATATCCGGCTTTTTGTAAAAGTTGAGGCGGCACTGTCACACCCTCAATTTTCAATCAAATTGATTGAAATTTTGGCCAAGCAATCTTCGACGAAGGCCGGACTTCGGTATTGCATTTCAGCATGGAGGCTTACAAATTAATTAATGACTTTGGTCATAAAAAATCTGAAAATTGTAATTAAAATATTTTTTTTATAAAACGATCCAAAATTACTTTTATTTTATTCTTCATCATGTTCTGATTCCAAAAACATATAAATATGTTATATTCGGATTAAAAACAAGCTCTAAAAATTAAAAAAATAAAAATTATGATTAAAATTAAATTTCCGAAAACGTTTTAAAAACTATTTCATCTTAATCCTTGTCAGTTCCTGATTCCAAAAACATATAGATATGATATGTTTGGATTAAAAACACGCTCAGAAAGTTAAAACGAAGAGAGGTACAGTAAAGCGTGCTATGAAGCACAGCGCAACCGCTACCGCGCCAAACAGGCTCGTCAGTTTCACTGCCTTTTGCACTAGCAGCGGACTACGTTCAGTTTCATTCTGTGAGTTCCACAGCTTGACTAAATGTAGTAATTTCGCCTTACGCGACTTGTTTCTTTTTACTATTACCGTAAAATTCCTAGCAAACGCCCACCTCCCCCTACGCACAGATTTCGGGTCAAGGTAGGGGGTGGGCGTTTGCTAGGTATCCACCCCTTTGCAAGATAACGTGTCATCACATTTTCACGAAAGAAATAAAGTGGTACAACCATGTGATTTATGCAATTTTAATGAAAATTAAACACACCGTTGTTTACACAAATTTTACACTGTGCTAGAAAAAAGAGAAAAAAAAGAACACAAGTGACCTTGATTCTTCTCATTCTCGGACTAACGTCAGCACAAACACAGTTTCTTCTCTTGTTTGGAGATCTGGTAGGGTTGATGATCGTGGGCTCATTATAGTCCTTCGAAGTCAACATCATCGTCTTCACTGTCGTCTCCACTCTCAGCGCTTCTTCTGGAAGAAAACTCGCGGGCACATACCGAAACATTGTCTGCAGCTAATTCGTTTTCAAGATATTTAAAGGCTTTTAGTTTGTACGAGCGTATGTCACTGTAAAGGATTTGTGCTTCGGCATGGCTGAACATAGAGAAGTGTTAAACACTCATTAAAAAACGTCACTGAACGACTTCACTGTGGGACATGACGTAATTTTATTTCCCCCCCTCCCCCCACCCCACCCAAAAAAGGAGAACCATCGAACAATGTGCACCAATCGTAGATATAGGAGGCCGACTGTCCTAAAACTTGTTTTCTTTAAACCGGGGTGGGCGTTTGCTAGGTATTGACCCCTCTGCACAACTTTTGGCCAAAAGTGGGGGGTGGGCGTTTGCTAGATACTGGGCGTTTGCTAGGGATTTTACGGTAATGTCGATAGAGCGCCGTCAATATCCGATTTTTTCTTCCTTTTCCTTTTTTCTTTTTTTCTTTTTGGTGCAAGAGTTTCTTTTCCGCCTTTTTACGAACACAACCTCCTTCGCCTTTAACCACCCCCTCCTCCCATATTTTCCCGCCATCGTCCCACCTGTTCCTGTCATGAGCCAGGGGGGTAACCTGGCACGCGAGTTCCGGTCTGGGGGCAAGCAGAGGATTTAGGGTTCGAATCCTTTTCAAACACACCACGTGTGGACCCTTGAGCGCGCCAGTAACAAGAGAAGGGACACAACTCTAAGTATGGAGGTGTTTATTGTTTGTTATTCCTGCTCTTCAAACTTGGAGATTTTGACAAGAAGATCCATGCGCTATGCTTGTTGGGGAAGAATGTGATTACTTTGACCCGCGTGCGCGCCTATTAGAACATCCATACTCTTTGATTAGGTCCGTGTGTCTTGGTTATGTCATAATTAAGCCTTGGCATCATCGTAAACATACTTCATCGAAATAGATGTAAATGTTACACTAATTTCAAGTCGTGATTCCCAAAGTTCCTTCGCTCGAAAAAAAGTCTTTTGTGTGAATGGGACAATCATTCATCAATGAATTTATTCGTCTAAACAACCTCAAAGGCCTGAGGTTTAGTCATGTAATGTTAAAAAAGCTTGAAGAAAAAATATCGCCCCAAAAAAGCAACAGCAACAGCAACCAGACAAAAACGAATGATACAATCATTCATCAATGCATTCATTGGTGTAAGCAACCTCAAAGGCCTGATGTTTAGTAATGTAATGTTAAAAACAATTTGAAGAAATAATACCCCCCAAAAAGCAACAGCAACGTCAACCAAACAACTCAAACAAACAAACAAACAAACACAGTAAAACAATGTGTGAAAGTTTGTGACGGACTGGTATTTCCTTGTCCCAGTCTAATGTAGAAAACCCTGAAACAAAAACGACTTCTTTTCCCATTCTCTTATCCTTTAATCCGAGCCTCTCAAGTTTGGGGATTTTCAAAATCCGCTTAGTGCTCGTACCTCAGCCAAGGGGATTTGATAGAAATGTGACACCTGACGCATTAGTGTCGAAACGTTTGATTGACGTCAATGTGCTCTGTCTCAAGCTTGTGATATTGAAAAGATACCTGATATTATTTGTCAACGCCGAAGTCACTCGTCATAAGTGTTCCCTAATCTTGCCTCTCCAGCTGTGTTTTTTTTTTTTATATTTAGTCAAGTTTTGACTAAATATTTTAACATCGAGGGGGAATCGAAACGAGGGTCGTGGTGTATGTGCGTGTGTGCGTGTGTGTGTGTGTGTGTGTGTGTGTGTGTGTGTGTAGAGCGATTCAGACTAAACTACTGGACCGATCTTTATGAAATTTGACATGAGAGTTCCTGGGTATGAAATCCCCGAACGTTTTTTTCATTTTTTGGATAAATGTCTTTGATGACGTCATATCCGGCTTTTCGTGAAAGTTGAGGCGGCACTGTCACGCCCTCATTTTTCAACCAAATTGGTTGAAATTTTGGTCAAGTAATCTTCGACGAAGCCCGGACTTCGGTATTGCATTTCAGCTTGGTGGCTTAAAAATTAATTAATGACTTTGGTCATTAAAAATCTGAAAATTGTAAAAAAAAATAAAAATTTATAAAACGATCCAAATTTACGTTTATCTTATTCTCCATCATTTTCTGATTCCAAAAACATATAAATATGTTATATTCGGATTAAAAACAAGCTCTGAAAATTAAATATATAAAAATTATTATCAAAATTAAATTGTCCAAATCAATTTAAAAACACTTTCATCTTATTCCTTGTCGGTTCCTGATTCCAAAAACATATAGATATGATATGTTTGGATTAAAAACACGCTCAGAAAGTTAAAACAAAGAGAGTTACAGAAAAGCGTGCTATCCTTCTTAGCGCAACTACTACCCCGCTCTTCTTGTCAATTTCACTGCCTTTGCCATGAGCGCTGGACTGACGATGCTACGAGTATACGGTCTTGCTGAAAAATGGCATTGCGTTCAGTTTCATTCTGTGAGTTCGACAGCTACTTGACTAAATATTGTATTTTCGCCTTACGCGACTTGTTCTGGTTTCGTTTCATCGATAGACTTTCAAACGTGTTTCAAAACACGATTTTGCGTTTCTTTCTGAACACAATAAAAGCCACAAAACTGGACTCACTATAGCCTACATGTTGGGACAATGCTTCCAAACGTTGTCAGTGCCACCGCGTATATTTTCTTTGTGCACAGACGGCGATATGTGAGTGATTGATTGATTGTGTCGACACAGTTGACCAGTAATCACTCAGTCCTCAACACACCGTTGGCAATCAAACATCCAGAGTGGATCAAAAGACGAGTAAGTAATCTGATTGTTTCCGTGCAGTCAATGAAACTCAGATCTGACATGTCTGACAATGAGACATGACTTGTGCGTTCCTGTGCGTGACACTTGATTTGTGGGTTCTAGTGGGTGACGCACGACTTTTGCATTGTACAGATTAACGTAATGACTAGTGGATTTCAATGGATATCACATGACTTGTGGATTCTAGTGCATAACATGACTTGTGGGTTCTAGTGCATGACATGACTTGTGGATTCTAGTGCATAACATGACATGGATTCTAGTGCATGACATGACTTGTGGATTCTAGTGCATAACATGACATGGATTATAGTGCATAACATGACTTGTGGATTCTAGTGCATAACATGACTTGTGGATTCTACTGCATAACATGACTTGTGGATTCTACTGCATAACATGACTTGTGGATTCTAGTGCATAACATGACTTGTGGATTCTAGTGCATAACATGACTTGTGGATTCTAGTGCATAACATGACTTGTGGATTTTAGTGCATAACATGACTTTGTGGATTCTAGTGCATAACATGACTTGTGGATTCTAGTGCATAACATGACTTGTTATGCATTCCACTGCTGTACACATGTCTTCTTAATATCAGAATAAAACACATACCTTGAGTATTCTAATGATAAAAACCACACATGACTTGTGGATTCCAGAACACAGCACACGACTTGTTGGATTGTAGTGTATAACACATGACTTGTGGATTCTAGTGTATAACACATGACCTTTGGATTCTAGTGTATAACACATGACTAGGAGATTCTAGAGCATAACACATGACTAGTGGATTCTGGATCATAACACATACATTGTGGATTCTAGACATATATATATATATATGTTACAGTCAAAACGGGAAATCAGTCATTACGGGTAATGACTAAAACTTTTAGTCATTTCCGGAAATGACGGTTTTGATCAGTCATTACTGGAAATGCCTAAAATCTTTAGTCATTACCCGTAAATGACTAAAAATATGCTCTAGACATTACCAGTAATGACTGAACATGAACTAAATGTTCTGAGATGAATCCCATTATTACAAAAATTGTGAGTCTTCATAGTTTGCTCCCCCACAATCATCTAATTTTTATCCAATTATGCATGATATTGTGTTTCCATACAATATTTAACATAAGTCAATATTAAACTTAGTAATAATTCAAAAATCAAGCAAAAACACATTAAATTTATTTGGTTGTAAAGGCTATAAAACACACAGAGTGGTAGACACGAAGGTTGCACCCGTGTGTGCGAAAGCCAATTGCTATAAAACGCGCACTAAATGCGTGTACTTCTCAGATCGGCCAATAGAAATGCTATATAGAACGCACTCCCTTCGCCATAAAGCGCTCAAACCCCGAACCGCATAATCTCTCAATCTATTCGCAACTCTGATGTTAAACATTTGTCAATCTTTTATTTCAAATACACATTAGATAAAATGAACAGAAATTTGGAATAAAGAAAAGATAAAATGAACAGAAATTTAAAGAAAATGGAATTATCTCTCTCTCTGTCTTTGTCTGTGTCTCTCTCTGTCTGTGCCTCTCTCTCTCTCTCTTTGTCTCTCTCTCTCTGCCTGTCTGTCTGTCTCTCTCTCTGTCTCGAGCTTTCTCTCTGTCTCTGTCTCTCTCTCTCTCTCTTTCTCTCTCCCTCCCCCTGTCAATACCCCTTGCAACTAAACCGTCTTGAACACACACTTTGACGCTGTAATGACAAATACACATTCGATAAATTGAACAGAAATCTGGAGTAAAAATAGAATAAATCAATGGAAAATTGAAGTAAATGACACACACACACACACACACACACACACACACACACACACACACACACACACACACACACACACACACACACACACACACACACACACACACACACACACACACACACACACAGGCTGTGTTGATCTACAAACTCTTTCTGTGCTTCAGCGAGTGTGATCGTGAATCATAATTGTGGAAAAAATTCTACAGTTAACAAGAGTTCACATAATGTGTATTGGTAATCGACAGAAAGCCGAGTGAGCTAGTATTCACATTCCGCATTTTCTTGACTAGCAGTCATTTCCGGAAATGACGGTTTTGATCAGTCATTACTGGAAATGCCTAAAATCTTTAGTCATTACCCGTAAATGACTAAAAATATGCTCTAGACATTACCAGTAATGACTGAACATGACTAGCAGTCAGGCAATAAGGGTAAAAAATATTCACAAAGTTTAGTCATTTACGGGTAATGCCTAAAGATTTTAGGCAATTCCGGTAATGACTGATCAAATCAGTCATTTCCGGAAATGACTAAAACTTTTAGTCATTACCCGTAATGACTGATTTCCCGTTTTGACTGTAACATATATATTGTGAATCACGCTGCATAATACTGAACAGTGTTCCGTACACGTGCTCAAATGACAAATATCGACAAATGGTGATCCCAGCGTGTTCCAAATGTACAGTAATTACTAAGTGTGACTTGAACTTGATCGCATCTCTACACTTTGTGAACACATAAATACGGATAATGTCTTAACCGCATTTAGTGCGAAGGCACGGTCAGTCGAAATGAGAACGCGAGGTTAAAAACTGCACCGTATAATTCACACCATCCCTTCAGTTGTATCAGTATTCGAAAATCGTGAGCTTTGGTTCTGTGGATGATATTATTTTACAGTTTCACACAGTCGCACACGCGCGCTCACTACAAATGAGTACCCCATGTAAAACACTGCATCGGTATCGACTGCCATCTCATTGCTTCATTCAGCAATTGGAAATTATTAACTTTGGGCTGTCTAGGTTATCTTTAGTTTTAGTTATATGACTGCTTTTAAAATTGAACACTTACGCGCAACCTCATGAACAAAAAGTATATACGTACATACCTTATTTCAAGACTGTTCACTGTAACGCGAACATTCTAAAACAACTTGGGGTCAAATTTGACGAGTATTTTATTAAAAAATCGTTTCTCTTTCTGAGTTTGTGTACCGGCTGTCGACAGCCTTCATCACACAGCGGACGCTCCGACTGTTAGTAGAGTAATCTATGGTAGCCCACACGTACCAAAAAGGTATAAACAATTGAGAAACGGAATTCTGTGGACTTTGTTCATTTCAATGTTTCTTGTTCTGTCTCGAGTGACATATGGTAGCCCACATGGACCCAAAAGGAAGAAAACATTGAGAAACAGAATTGTGTGGACTTTGTTCATTTCAATGTTTCTTGTTCTGTCTAGAGTGACCTATGGTAGTCCACATGGACCCAAAAGGAAGGAAACATTGAGAAACAGAATTGTGTGGACTTTGTTCATTTCAATTTGTCTTGTTCTGTTTGGTGCCAGGGGACTGGTACCGCACAACTCTGTTGTTGTCTATAGATCTAAATATGTTACTTCCCTTTCTTACTTTGATCCTTTGATCCAGGAAGACGGGCGCAGTGGCGTGGTGGTAAGACGTCGGCCTCCTAATCGGGAGGTCGTGAGTTCGAATCCCGGTCGCTGCCGCCTGGTGGGTTAAGAGTGGAGATTTTTCCGATCTCCCAGGTCAACTTATGTGCAGACCTGCTAGTGACTTAACCCCCATTCGTGTGTACACGCAAGCACAAGACCAAGTGCGCACGGAAAAGATCCTGTAATCCATGTCGGAGTTCGGTGTGTTATGGAAACACGAAAATACCCAGCATGCTTACTCAACGAAAGCGGAGTGAGCTGACTATGCTCTCAGAGCAAACGAGCTCACACGTAACCAGACAATTCTGGAACGCTGAAGAAGAAGAAGATTCTGGGAAAACTGGACTTCACTCGCCAGCTGTGCATGACTAAAAAGGAAACTTGCTGCAACCAGTGTGATCGGTGATGTCGGGTGTCTCTCTCAGTCACTTAAAATGGAATTTGTTCCCCGCATCATTTGTCGTGACTCAATGTTGTTGCAGAATATAGAGTGGCTTTGTTATACCACACACACACAAAATAATTCTCTCTTTTCCTTGTTTCACAATTTTTCTGTTTTTTTTTAAAAATTTTATAAAAGATAATTTGATGTATGTATAGAGTGTGACTATTTTAGTTTCCAACGGTGTTAAGTTTTTGTTTTGCAACTTTGAGGGTTTAGTAGTTGCAGAAAAAAAAGATAATATGGCAATGCTTTTTGTTCAGAATTCAACGTTCAAGTTAATATACACCTGCATTTATCTCCTACTTTACAATCGAGCGGCAAAAGAATATTGCAAACGTTCTTATTTAAAAGTCATCATTTGCGTTAAAAGAATCCGCTGTATGACACTTCTTCTATGTAACACTCGAAGGGGGAAAAGTATGACAGGCGTCAATTTTTGTTTGTTTTGCAAACGTTTTTATTTAAAAGTCATCAGTTGCGTTAAAATAATCCGTTGCATAACTCTTCTTCTATTATACACTCGAGGGGAGAAAAGTATAACAGGCGGCAACAGAATAATATGGAAAACCTTTTTATTCAAAAGTCATCATTCACGCTAAAAAGTCCGCTACATGACTCTTTCTCTATTTTGCACTCCGGGGGTTAAAAAGTATGGCAGGCCATAAGAGACACTCGCGGCGAGGTCGTGGAAAAGGCGCAGACGTCCACACAAGTGGTCGTTGCAGGTCGATGGTGTCACAGCTGTGGTCAACGCAGTCAGACGCCGGCGCCGTGACCTTTTCGGTTGTCTTTGTGTCCCTCCCTGCATCCCCCCTCCCCCCACTCCCTCCACGCCTCCCTCAGCCAGCTGTCCCCCGCAGTTCGTGTCTTCCCGGTGTAACACGAGAAAATTACTCCCACGAGAATTTTACTCCGGAGTAAAAATTTCGTACGAAAGTTTTACTCCCTTTACAAACAAATTACTCCCCCAAAGCACGAGAAAATATCTCCCCACGACGGGTATGTGCCGAGTAAACATTTCCTACAAAAATGTTACTTCCCTGACGAATAAATAACGAATAAATGACTCCACCCTAACGCGAGCAATTTACTTCCCACGCCAGGTGTACGCAACTTTTACTCCGTTGTCCCCTGTAAGTCTTGCTGGTGGAAGGGGTGGATGGAGGAGTAGCGCGACATTCGTTTGCGCGAGATCACATATTGGCATTATCCTTTCGCCCGCATCCCATTTTCGCGTACGAGATTTTTACTTGAAGTAAAAATTTGGGGAGTAAAACTTTCGTGGAGGGAGTAATTTTTTCGACCCTTGGGGAGTTGTTTTCTCGTACGACAGGTGTACTCGGAGTAAAAATTAATTTTTACTCCGCAGTCAATTTTTCGTGGAGTGAAAATGTTGTGTTACACCGGGGAGGTTTCAGTCTGCCCTGATGGTCCGGTCAGTACACGAGAGTTCAATACTCGGTGTCCAACATCGCGAGACAGCTTACGGTAGGTAGAGGCTAGTGATGGTAGGTACATTGTGTCTGGGTCGTTCTGGGTGCGTGTATTTGTGCATGTCTGTGTTTCTGTCTCTATCCCTATGTGTCTGTGTTGTTAAGGAACTAGCCTTCCAATTTAAGCAAATATATATATACTAGAGGAATACCCGGCTTCGCCGGGGTGAATCGCGAGACAGAGACAGACAGCGTGGCGGTTCACCACAATCACCTTTGAAGGCGAAGTCCTGTCAAACGGGATTGAGAATTTCAGAGCTTATTTCTTAGCCCTATATTATCTGTTATGGCTTCTCAAATGCCAGAACATACAGACAGACAAAAGCCGCCAGACCCCATCACAAACAGAACTCTACAATCCACAGGTGTTGCCTCCACACACACACACACACACACACACACATAGACACAGACACATAAGCCGTATATATCTATCTATATCTATATATATATACGACTTGTGTCTGTCTGTCTGTCTGTCTGTGTGTGTGTGTGTGTGTGTGTGTGTGTGTGTGTGTGTGTGTGTGTGTGTCCGCGATGCACGGCCAAAGCTCTCGGTGGATCTTTTTTCAAATTTGGAGACCGTATTCAGCTACACCCCGGACACAACCTCATCGATGAGATATTTCAACACGTGCTCTCAGCGCGCAGCGCTGAACCGATTTTGGTTTTTCTCTGTTTTTCTCTGGATCCATTCCCAGTAACTCTTCCTTATCTTCTCCAGTGTTTTCAGCGTTTATCTCCCTTCCTTCGTGTGGCGTCAATCCATACTCCCGTTACTACGTTACTATTTTTAGAATGTCACGATTGCACCCGTAAGTTGTCCTTACTGTAAAAGTGAAAAGGTCGAATCAATTTATAGCCACGCGAAAAATACACTGTCATCTATCTCTATATATTTATAGATATAGATATATACGTGCGGTGCGCCGGCAAAGCAGCCGGGTATTCGGCTCGACTTCTTCCTGGCGAAGCCGTACCCGGCGAAGCGGGTATTCATCTAGTATTTATATATATACAGAGATATGTACGGCTTCTGTGTCTGTGTCTATGTGTGTGTGTGTGTGTGTGTGTGTGTGTGTGTGTGTGTGTGTGTGTGTGTGTGTGTGGAGGCAACACCTGTGGATTGTAAAGTTCTGTTTGTGATGGGGTCTGGCGACTTTTGTCTGTCTGTATGTTCTGGCATTTGAGAAGCCATAACAGATAATATAGGGCTTAGAAATAAGCTCTTAAATTCTCAATCCCGTTTGACAGGACTTCGCCTTCAAAGGTGATTGTGGTGAACCGCCACGCTGTCTGTCTCTGTCTCGCGATTCACCCCGGCGAAGCCGGGTATTCCTCTAGTATATAAATATATAGAGATAGATGACAGTGGATTTTTCGATAAATAGATTCGACCTTTGCACTTTTACCTAGGCCAGCTAAGTCCGTTTACTTGACTATCTGGATCATCTTTCGGATTAAGGATTTCTTTTGCAGGGATCGCGTGACCGCCGCTCAAATTGAGGTACAGCAGTACCTGCGATGTGTGGACCCTCCCATGAGAAGACACCTCCCTTAAACAGACACCTTCTCTTGTCCCTTATTATATCATCTCTCCCAAAGTATACCTGTCATGAAAGGCCCCCTGCAATGTGGGGACACTTTTGGCTGATCCCAAGGGTGTCCTTTCATCGCAGGTACTACTGTGCCCTCAAAATTGATCGGACAAAAACACCTTCCTGGGGACAGTAGCGTGCAAGGACGGAGTCGCGTTGCCCGGTCAGCTGTCGGTCAAAGTGAAAGTCACGAAGAATGCCACCTTAGTGCAAACACGTGCATGGTTAGTATATCATCATCTTACTCTTCCATTCAGAGATCCCAATCGACTGAATCAACGCAAACATCATCTGAACCTTTCCTCATTCAATTCCAGGAAGATAAACGCACTTTGATTCTATCTCCTCTTTGAATTCAAGTATAAACAACAACAACAACAACAATAAATTAAAAAAATTAAAACACTATTTTAACGGTATTTTGTGAAATTCCGGTGATTAATTGGCACTTTTTTTCCGTCAAATTCAGTGAGTTAAACGTTCTCCTATTTCAAGTCCGGTACGCATGTACATTTATTCAAACGCGCCTTACCACTAGGCCAACCGTGCCGGTCCCCTCGCTAGTGACTGGCCTCCTATGTTTGTCGAAGTAAAAAAGCAAGGGCATTCACTCTTTCAAAACCCAAACAAACTCGCCAGAGGGTGTTTTTTTTCAGAATTCATAAATGCCAGTGAATAAACCGCACTTTTATTCAATCTCCTCCGAAGCAGACACAGCTTTGACTTTGTGGCGAGAAGGACTCTCTAAATCCCCGGCTGCTGAAGTCTGGCGTGAAATCGACAAGCGCACGTGATCAATCCGCAGCCAATCAAAACCCTCAATGAGCCTTGTGAGCGATCATCGCGTTCAGTCACCTCGAGCCGGTCACGTGCGGTGTGCGTGACGCTGTCAGCGTGATCTCGCCAACTCTCGTTTCGTGGATGAGACAGTGCGTGATATCCGGGCGCTTGGACAATGGGGTGAGATTGGCAAGAGTTGCTTACTGTGTGTATTGTCTGTCTGTGTCTGGCTGTGTCTGTGATTGGATGGGTAGGATTAAGAAACTGGGGAATTCCGGGTCAATGCGATGCGGGGTTTTGTTTGATTTTGACAGACATTTACTAATACGTTTGCGCATACCGTACACATTTGTGTTTCGTGTTTTTCTTCTCTTATTTGTTTTCCCTTTATTTTTTGGTGTTTTTTTTTGCATCGAAAGAATGGATTATTTATATCACTGTAAGTGTATTTAGTTTATTATGCTATGTTCCAGTGGTTTTTTTTTCTTTCTTTCTGTCTTTCTTTATTTGGTGTTTAACGTCGTTTTCAACCATTCAAGGTTATATCGCGACGGGTTGGTTTTTGTCGTTTTTTTTCTGTCTGTTGCACAATACTAATGCTTTGTGCATTACGGGTTTAAGGTGGCAAACTTATCTTCCTGCATTTCCTTTTTGGTATCACGTGCAAAAAAAGCAAAACAAAACAAAAACGACGTTTAAACAAGACAAGACATTATCTCTAAATTCACTTAAAAGCAATATTTTACAATGAGCGCTTCTGTGGTGATAACTCGAGACAACTCCTGTGATCTTGCCGCGAGGTGGCGCCAATTACCAGCCGAAAGAAAGAAGGGGCATAACCTCACCAGAACCGACCATTCAGTAAAAATGGGTAGTAGCTCCACAGTGAAAAGTTCAGCACGTATTAAGAGATATTCAAATGTGTTGTGTGGGTAAAGGGATAACTTGTCTGGAATGCAGCAAACGTTTCGTAATTCCTTTCTTACGTTTACAAGTTTGATTTAATGTTTGTTTGTGTTTCATGCTTGGAAGTTAGTTTCTTCTTCTTCTTCTTCTTCTTCGTTCATGGGCCTAGACTCCCACGTTCACTCATGTTTTTAGCACAAGTGGATTTTTACGTGTATGACCGTTTTTACCCCGCCATTCAGGCAGCATACGCCGATTTCGGGGGAGGCATGCTGGGCATTTTCGTGTTTCTATAACCCACCGAACTCTGACATGGATTACAGGATCTTTTCCGTGCGCACTTGGTCTTGTGCTTGCGTGTACACACGAAGGGGGTTAAGTCACTAGCAGGTCTGCACATAAGTTGACCTGGGAGATCGGAAAAATCTCCACTCTTAAACCACCAGGCGGCAGCGACCGGGATTCGAACTCACAACCTCCAGATTAGGAGGCCGACGTCTTACCACCACGCCACTGCGCCCGTCGAAGTTAGTTTCAAAAATGGGTACATTGGTGTTGTTATTCTCTCCGCTTTACCAGAAAGGTCTATGTGTTTTGCGTTCTATTATTCCCTCTCTCAGACCTCAAGTGGGAAGAAGTGATTGTTGATTTGTTGCATATCCACCGTTGTATCCTTGTAATGTCTACAGTAGTGTTTTTGTGAAAAAGTGAAATACGTCATATCCAGGTTTCAGTCGTTTTCTTCGAAATTAACACGTTAAGCCCTATCTATACATTGTGTGTTATTTTAAGTTTTAGTAATAACAGAATTTTCACAAAATCAAAACAAACTCATTTAACAATTTCTTTTTAATTTTACAAGGGGTATTTATTCTCTAGCCTTTACACGGGCTAAAGTTTAGGTTCACAGACAGAGGTGGCCACATGACACACAATATGTATTGAAAGAAAGCTAAGACTGTAAGTGTTACTTTTTAGCAGAATTGGCACTGTTGATATTAAAGAAAGTGTATTCGCATTTATTATTTGTATTACTTTTTTGCTTAGAAAATTTTACTCCTGTGAATGCGAGAAAAAAGTTTGTGATGGGAAACGAGGCACCTGTCAAATGATCGAGGCAAACACGATGTAAGGGAGATAACAGGATATTTTGTCAACGTATGTGAGTTATATATTACCTCCCTTGTATAGGTTTTGCTGATGGCAATGCGTTCATTATGGTTTAAACAATTTATTCAGCAAAATTACATATAACAAAGCCGCATACAATCAATTAGTAAATGGAGCACAACAAGCAAAGCTTATAAACGTGCTCTTAAAATCGATATGATATTTGATTTGGCGGACAATAGGAAAACGACCATGTTGAAGGGAAAACGAAGGAGAAAAAATCAACAAGCAAAATACATCTGCAAAAGCAACAACATCAACACAGTTTAAGACTAACAACATACAATTTAACACAAACACACACACACACACACACACACACACACGCACACACACACACACACACACACACACACACACACACACACACACACACGCACACGCACACACACACAACACACACACACACACACACACACGAAGTTCATTATTTAAAAAACCCACTCGTGTAAATCTGGTACGACACAGCAAGCCATGTAGTATTCTCTATATATCAATTAAATACAAAGCATACCAGCATCTCGGGAACTTGTGCATAAGGTTGTGACTTTGAGCAAGATTACTGCTAAAGGGAGCAAACTTTTTAACCATTCCACCACTTTCGTTACATATCACGGTTGTTTCCCTTGTATTAACAAGACATCTTCATTCTTCAAGTTTGGTTGTTTTTACAGTTGACTAAATTATATGTTCATAATTATAGACTACAAGGAATTGAGACGTGTGTGGTTGTGTGTGTGTGTATGATTGTGTGTGTGTGTGTGTGTGTGTGTGTGTGTGTGTATGTGTGTGTGTATGTGTGTGTATCTCTCTCTCTCTCTCTCTCTCTCTCTCTCTCTCTCTCTCTCTCTCTCTCTCTCTCTCTCTCTCTCTCTCTCTCTCTCTCTCTCTCTCTCTCTCTCTCTCTCTCTCTCTCTCTCTCTCTCTCTCTAGCTCTCTCTCTCTCTTCCAGACAATACCGTGTGTCCAAAGTGCCTATATTTCAATTGTTCTATGGGAAGCACCCAATGATCTCAATTTCGGCAAAAGTCGGCCTGTTCGGCAAAAGTCGGCCTACTTTGGCGAAGTATAGCCGAAGTAGGCCGACGAAGGCCGAGAAGGCCGACTTTTGCCGAAATAGGCCGACTCAGTGTGAGCATTATATTGTGAAATGAACGGTACTGTTTAGTTGTTCAAAGGGGGATGGGCCCGACGCAATAGCTCGAACGTGAGTGTAAGTTTTCTCCATACACAGCGTATAGAGATTGATGAATTGGGGGGGGGGGGGGGGCGGGGGCGGTTTAATGATGGTGATTAAAAACTAAAATCTATTAATGCTATATAATTATGTGGTATGTTACTACAACAAAGAACTAGCCAATCTAAAAACTAAAAATTACACAAACAAACAAACAACAACAACAACAACAACAACAACAACAACAACAACAACAACAACAACAACAACAACCAGAACAACAACAACAAATATTGTAAAATGTGTTTACTAGTATAATTCTGGATGTCAACTTGTTCCACAAATTACGGCTACTAATGGAGCAGCTTCATGCTGCAACATAGATTTGTATCTTTATTTCAAAATAACAATATGTCCAAAAAATATATCCAAACTTATATCAGTACACAATCAGTGAGATACACATTTTCCGAGCAAGATATGGCCATTAACAAAAGATAGAAAAAACAAGAAATTCCTCCGAGGTAGGAAAAACACCTCCGTCCTTACCATTCTCACTGCCACCAACTGAGAAGGTTATTTCCCTTTGACCATTAATATGTCCCTCTATAAGTCCTTGTAGAATCTTAATCCACCAATAACTCCCTAACCGTGTGTTTGACTGGTCCCAATTTTTATAAGGACCGTCTCAGGAATGTATAGAACCTGTTCACCAAGTTTGGTGACGATCGGTCCGTTCATTCTTGAGATCTATATGCGAACACAAACACACAAACAAACAAACAAACAAACAAACAAACACATCGACCGAATCCTATACACACCCCTATACCGGGGGTGTAAAAATCCAGCATGCACGAACATAATAAGGTTCAATGCTATAATTATCACCAATATCGAAGTGCCCCAACGGTACAGGTACAAGATTATGCACACGGCCGGCAGTTCATGTTTATCGCTAAACTACAGTGTTTAAAGGCACAGTAAGCCTCCCGTAAACCCTCACAGAGCTCCCCGAGCGTCTAAATACAGTACAAGCATACTTCCATTTGAACGCTCACCGAACGGGAACATCCTGGCTGCTTTCTGTCGAGCGTGAGACATTTTCCAAGAATTTATTTTCGTAGACTTGTTCCGTTAACAACAACGGCGCCTCGTTTTTGCGCTAGACCTAACTTTTAAAATCTAAATAATAAATTGACAGCTTGTTACACAAACATTCTTTAATCATAAAAGAATTCGTTTTTCATCAAGACAAGATCAGAACAATTCGAAGTTGTGAAAGTTTAAAAAAAGAAAAGCCCGGAAGCAGGGTCACGCAAGGGTCATAGCAGACGACGGCCGGTTTATCAGTGCAAATCGCCGTTCCTCTCAACAGTCAAAAGCCATCGCTAGAGTTCTTGTGAACCACAGCCGTTGTTTCGTGCATAAAAAAAACGTGCTATTGTAGATAAGCTCACGTCGAGTCGCATTCAAATGACTAACTATGACGACTGCATTGTGAAAAGGGAAAACTGGATCACACGGGTTCATGATGGCACAGGGGTAAGATAAACCACGCAAAAATAAATTCTTTGAAAATTGTTCGCTCTTTACGGAGGGCACCTAGGATGTTCTCAATCGGTGAGTGTTTAAATGAAAGGGTGTTTGTACTGTGCCGTGTAAAAGCCTGACCGTATCTGTGATGGTTTACGGGAGGCTTACTCTGCCTTTAAGACATACGATTATTTCTTGCAAACATTCTGAAAGAAATCTAATATGTCTAAACTAATAATATCAGTGGATCAAAGGCATACCAAAACATGTTTCTATGTCTAACTCTAACTTAACTAATTACACCAATCAGACAAAAAAAATACTTACAACTATACATTATCCACGTCTAAAATAGAAATATTATGGGATCAAGGGCTCACAACTTCATTATCTATGCAATATATGACCTTCCCATGAGCGGAAAAACAGTACCAGGTATATTATGAAAAACGAACGGCAAGGTTAAATAAACCAGTGTTATTAACACACGTAAAGTGAGGTGCACTCAGTCACACCCATGCCCATAGTGTTCAGAATGAATTGATATTGCTGAGTCTAATTGTCGATTGGTCCCTACGCACAGAGTGAGAGAGAGAAATGGGGGTGTAAGAAAGAGAGTGCGTGAATGAAGGTTATTAGTTCGACATGAAAGGAGGCTGGGTGGCCGCCATGTTGAATCAGGGGCGACAATTGATTTGGGCGTGTTGTGTTGGAAGGGACATTGTAGTGCTGGGATTTCTGTTAATGAAGTCTGGATATTGGTCGTGTGCTCGGCAAGCTTCGTTTCTGTAGAGTAAGGATACAACACCTGGAGATACTAGCGGTGGCCGGGTATATGATTTTATCAGAAGAATATCATTAAACGCGGGAGGCACTACAAAAAAAGGCGAGGTGCGTCTGTGTGTATATTCGACACATACTGCAAATTTGCCCTGAACACCAGAAAGCAAGAATGATGCACTAGCCCATGTGAAAAATGCTTTTAGGATTACAGACCATTACCAAGCGGGTACTGACAACACTTTCAATACTCCCAAACAAGAATGACAACCTATGCTTTTTTCTCTTGTTTTTAAAACTCTTATATTATGACCTAGAAGATTAAAAAAAAATCAACAAAATTACAAGTAAAAAAACAACCACTTCGATCCATACTCTCCAAACAGAACTTTGCCAACTGCTGGTTTGGCTTATTTTAAACTTAATCTTTGACCAATGCGATTAACTGGTAGTTCAAAACAGGACTATATCAAATCTAGATTGCGCTTTTTACTTCTAGATTGCGCTTTTTACTTCAGTCTACGACTATATCCAGAGCGATTAAGAAACCATTACTGACCATTTACAAACGCTAAAAACACTTGAACTCGCCTTAAACAGAACTACAACAATGATTTCATTGGGTTTAAGACTCTCATTGTCCACAAGGATAACAAAACTGTGGCGACAATTACCACTCACACTAATAAAGCTCGTGGTCATTAGAATCAGATCTACATCAAATGCTCACTCCGATGTTGTTTATATCCACGCCTATGTCCAGAGGTATTACAAATCGGTCTCTGACCGTTACTAATAACGCTGATAACATTCCAGTCCTCCGAAAAGGACTTCAACACATACTTACTTAACTGGACTATTTTTTAGACAAAGTTGTATTCAGAAAATGTACCAACCCATTGCCTATTCTAAAAACACGTACAAGCGTTCCGAACAGAATTTACACCGAATCTTTATTTCCCTTTTACGGTAGTCTTCTATTATGTCCAGGGCGATTACTACCTAGACCATTACCTACGCTAAAAACTTCACCCCTCTGCTATAAATGTCGTCAAGCATCATCAACCACAAGGTGGCTTCCGCTTCAATGGTCTGCGCATGGTTACACGTCACTTCCGCTGTATATCCTCCACCTTTGATGACCATTAAAAGCGGTAGTTTAGTGGCGACATGTCCCCCATACGACGGCCTGGGTTGACCCTTATGAGGGTCGTTGGTCACAAAGCAGTGGTCAAAGTTTGATACGGGTGGATTCTCACGTGCCCATTTCGGCTCGTTTAGCGCAGTTAAACGGGTGGCACCGTATGGTGCGGTGGTCATGGGGATTTGTATGACGGGTGGCAGGGCCAGGGAGGGGGTATAGGCGAATGAAGGGGGTAATGTCCAGTGGTTTACACGCTGACCCGTGCCTGTCCCTCTCTGCTCCAGGACATATGCTAAACAAAGATTTTTACCAGTGAGCGTACATTTTTTTGTTTTAAGTTTATCAAGATCCAGCTGTTTCTGTCACAAATTGCAGGGAGCGGTGGCAGGACAGAATGTAGGTGGTGGTTGTTGTTGGTGGGGTTGTTGTTGTTTTTGTTTTTGTTGTTGTTTTGTTTTTGTTGTTGTTTTGTTGTGGTTGATGATGATGATGATGATGATGATGATGATGATGATGATGATGATGATGATGATGATGATGATGATGATGATGATGATGATGATGATGATGATGATGATGATGATGATGATGATGATGATGATGATGATGATGATGTTGAAAAGGAGGAGGAGGAGGAGGTGGAGGCTGGAGGAGGAGGAAGAGGAGGAGGAGGATGAAAACGATGATGTTACATAATACAAAATACAGAATATAGAATATTTTATTGCCCAAGTTTGGGAATTCGTTTTGCCAGTTGCGGTTTTCGCTCCTCATTCCAGCCCAGCACATCCAAATACGCAGCTATAAAACAATTCAACGACATCAATTAATTGGAACAACAGAAAATCGTTTTGACAAGAGGAAACACTGTTGATGATAAAGCTTTTAGTTACTTTCCTATGCACGTCCTAAATTTCAGTGTAGTGGGCGTAACAGAACAGATTAAATCTAATTAGTTTTCCTGCTTTTTTTTATGAGTGCATGTGTGTTCTCAGCGAATGAAAATAGTGCTGTGAATACCTGAAACTGGCCTTTTAATACACACATAGGGAAGATAATATGACTTCCAACTTCAG
>NC_090250.1:18926335-19011335 GCF_037325665.1 Littorina saxatilis | reverse complement strand
ACTGTCTTCTCCAGGTCCTCCTTTCCTCCATACAGCTGGCAGCGGAAGGGGAATGCAGTTGGCCACACGGTTTTCCTTAGGCTTTCTAAGATGGGGCGTTTCTGGAGGATGTGGTCTGTGATTTGATCCTCAAGACCACAACTGCAAGTAGGGGAGGGAACCAGCTTCATCTTTCGGAACTATGGGCATTCAGGCGGTTGTGTCCAGTGCGGAGTCGCTCGTGTCGTGTTAGGAGATGGTAGTCATCCCTGCGCTTCTGGGGCCTAAATGCTGCCTTGATGTCACAATTTGAAGACTATCTCAGCCAGATTATGTGGCACAACCACATGCGGGGGTCGGTCTACGAGTCAGTAATTGTTTGTGAACTACTGAGAGAGATCTACACACTGGAGACAAGTGACCCCATAACATTCGCCGCCTGTTTTGGAACAACAAAAATGGTTAATTTTGAACGGCTTATTGTCGCCGCATTTGTGCATACCAACGGGATAATGTAGCACAGCGCACATATATGTGGGGGTCAGTGTACGAGTCGTTTTGTTTCAACTGGTGAGAGAGATCTACACCCTGGAGGAGGAAGCAGATTACACCTTCCCTACACTGCTGTTTGATACCTGGCGACTTGATGTCGTAGCCGAGGGTGACCAGACCATGGTGGTTCCTGTCGACCCCAAGCCAGGCTGATTCGACACCAGAAGAAGAGGTATTGGCGAAGAAATGACACACACACACACGCACGCAGGCACGCACGCACACACACACACACGCACAAACACACACACACGCACGCACGCACGCACACACACACGCACACACGCACGCACACACACGCACGGAATGAAGTGCACAATCTACGTTCAGCGATGGCCAAATCGTACGCCCGGCCGCAAGGGGCGATTAAAAAATCCGCCGTGTTAGTAAAAAGACAGCCTGGCAACTCGTCCGGCTGGCCAATGAACATTCTGGTCAAATGCGAATCTTTTGGTTGTAATATCGAGTTTTAAAGCCATATAAACGCTGCAGATGAACTGTGGAATGTACCGATCCAGCGACATTATTTTCTTCCGGGCTAGTGACTTTTTTGAAGTTACTCCTTGATGATATTTTCTTACTTTAATTTTATTTATAATCATGTGGCAGTAGTTTTCTTTACTTGTTTATTCTCTAGGAATTTTAGACTAGCCCCTCTTTAGGGCGAGGGACAGATGTAAAAAAAACCAGATCACTGCTTACTCAATTACCCTCGTTAAATAGAGAATTGTTCTTGTTCTTTTTCCCTCTCTCTCTCGTCTTCTGCTTACCCTAAACACCTAGCCCCCTCACCCAACCACCACCCACCCCACACACAAACATAACACACGCCCACACACCATTGTTCATCACCCACCTTATAATCAAGCGGTGTCCGAGGTGTGTTGACCAGGGGTGAGGGCAGTGTTTCCTGCATCAGCTGTAATGGGATCAAGGGATGGACAGTGGTCACGGGTCTGTCATTACAGTCTACACCGGTCATTACTGTGAGACCTACATGAAGTCAAGGTTTACAAAGGAAAGCTAGGTCCATCTAACAAAGCCAGCGTCGGTGACCGAGTTTACTGCTTTTCTGTCGGAAAGAGACGGTACAACAAAACTTAATCAACCAATCTGTCGGAAAGAGAAAAGCAAAGAAAGTCTGTCATTCTGTCGGTCAGGCAAGCAAATAGTGAAATTCAAAAAGGAAGAAACATATACTTTTATTTTTCAGTACAGAGCGATTCCCACAAAGAAGACTGGAATACTTTCACTGGATTTTTACTAAACCTGCAATGTTTTACATAAAAAAAGTAGCCCGAGTTTAAAAGGGAGAAACTGAACAAATCAGGTGGTAGAGCACTGGACTTGTGATCGTAATGTCGCAGGTTCGAATCCGGGCCCCGGGAACAGACTACTTCCAATTCAGTAGGGGGGCGACTATCCTCAACCCGGCGGGTCCCCAGGTGGCGGATAGGGGAACAGCCCCCAGATATAGGGGCCAGCTGCGAATATAGAATAAGCAGTCCTGGACCAACTAGCGGTGTCTCTACCAGGACGAGGACGGGGTGGGTTGGCAGATGGCACTGACTAAATGCCTTACGTGTCCGACGAGGGAAATGTTGGGGGATGTCGAGGAACATGCCAGCATAAGGTCAGCCTAGCTTAACAAAATACACACCGCTTGAACATTTTCGACGCCGGGAAAAAACGACCCCGATCTACCACATTTTACTCATGACTCTGCTTAATAAATCTTTCTTTTCAGGACAAAAGGACAACCATAATAGCTCGGCAAGGTTTGATTTGTCCTTTGTAAAGCATCATTCAGCAGACGATCTCTATGCTATGGCAATAGTTCACGGCAGGTCGTGAAGTCGTATCGAAGCGGGCACAATTTTAGCTTCCATTTCCCTTCTCTTTTAGCTGAAAGGATAAAATGCGTATTCTTTGATCCACTGCCATAACAATTATGCTTTGTATTGTTATTGAATATACGTTCACTAAGAAAATCAAGCCAATAAAGTGATCAGTCAGTCAATCGACCGATTGGCCATTGAACCAGTAACACAACTGAGAGACTCTGTAAGACACTCTGGGGACTGTAGATATAGTTTCCATTTCAAGGAAATGTGTGTGCGTGTTTCTCTGTCTTTGCCCCTTACTCTCTGTCTGGCTGGCTGGCTGGCTGGCTGGCTGGCGGCTTGTCGGCCCAATTTTCTATTTTTCCTGCTTTCTGTCATGCTTGCTTTTATATCTAACTTTCCCCAGGACAAGAATTTTAACTTTTTAAAGGAGTTCAAGATTGTTAACAAGATTTGAAGTATCAAATATGAAAGACATTTCTTTTCACAGGGATAGTCCTGAGTGTAAACAGATTTAGGCATGGATCTTGCCATGTGAGCTGAGAAAAGAAACACACTTGCACCGGTCTCGGATAACAATATCAGCTGAAGAGACGATAGAAGGTAAAACCAAACTTATATTTAACGTTGATAGGAAACACATTGGCATCGGTCCCTTGATAGCCATATAGGTGGCAGGGACGATACAATATAATAACAAGTCGCGTAAGGCGAAAATACAACATTTAGTCAAGTAGCTGTCGAACTCACAGAATGAAACTGAACGCAACGCAACGCAGCAAGACCGTATACTCGTAGCACCGTCACTCCACCGCCCGTGGCAAAGGCAGTGCCAGTGGAATTGACAAGAAGAGCGGGGTATTCGTTGCGCTGAGAAGGATAGCACGCTTTTCTGTACCTCTCTTCGTTTTAACTTTCTGAGCGTGTTTTTAATCCAAACATATCATATCTATATGTTTTTGGAATCAGGAACCGACAAGGAATAAGATGAAAGTGTTTTTAAATTGATTTCGAAAAAAAAAATTTGATAATAATTTTTATATATTTAATTTTCAGAGCTTGTTGTTAATCCAAATATAACATATTTATATGCTTTTGGAATCAGCAAATGATGGAGAATAAGATGAACGTAAATTTGGATCGTTTTATAAAAAAAATATTTTTTTTACAATTTTCAGATTTTTAATGACCAAAGTCATTAATTAATTTTTAAGCCACCAAGCTGAAATGCAATACCGAAGTCCGGGCTTCGTCGAAGATTACTTGACCAAAATTTCAACCAATTTGGTTGAAAAATGAGAGCGTGACAGTGCCGCCTCAACTTTCACGAAAAGCCGGATATGACGTCATAAAAGACATTTATCAAAAAAATGAAAAAAACGTGTGAGGATATCATACCCAGGAACTCTCATGTCAAATTTCATAAAGATCGGTCCAGTAGTTTAGTCTGAATCGCTCTACACACACGTCACACACAGACAGACAGACACACACACACACACACACGCACATACACCACGACCCTCGTCTCGATTCCCCCCTCTACGTTAAAACATTTAGTCAAAACTTGACTAAATGTAAAAACACTAACAATAGCTTATATTTCACTTGAAAATGTACCGGCACGGTTGGCCTAGTGGTAAGGCGTCCGCCCCGTGATCGGGAGGTCGTGGGTTCGAATACCTAAGACTTTAAAATTGGCAATCTAGTGGCTGCTCCGCCTGGCATCTGGCATAATGAGGTTAGTGCTAGGACTGGTTGGTCCGGTGTCAGAATAATGTGACTGGGTGAGACACGAACCCTGTGCTGCGACTTCTGTCTTGTGTGTGGCGCACGTTATATGTCAAAGCAGCACCGCCCTGATATGGCCCTTCGTGGTCGGCTGGGCGTTAAGCAAACAAACAAGTTTGTTTGTCTCTCTAAATATGTATCCTCTATAAACTGTATAGGTGTTTACGAGTTCGACTCTTTCAGCAACACGAGAGCGTTGGTTCGCGTCGCACCATTTACGCCGTCGTCTGTCGTCTGCCGTGTAACCCTCCGTCACCCCACATCTGTCAAACAGGGAGGAAAAGTGTGTAACATGACCTCCCTCTGACCTCACGTTGCACCAGCCACCCGTAATTAGGAACAATTACCCCTTTAAGAACACGGAGAATCAACTACCCGTGAAAAGCGTCTTGCACATTAAGTTTAAAGACACCTATTACGTATGTCTCCTTTTTTCGCGTTCTTTATAGTGCGTGAAATTCTTGAACGACACGCGATTAGAAAAATAATTGCGCTTTGAAAGACAAGACAGGTGCAGAGTGTGTACACATGCACAAACCAGCATGTATAGCCAACTTGCGTTCTGTTTTGCTTCCTTTCTGTTTAAACAAGATTTGAAGAAACAAATGTCAAAGTTATGAAGTTGTACATCTAGAACCTTCTTTTTACAGTAATAGACCTTATAAGAAAGAACTTATAAGAGAAAACAAACACATACAGAAATGGCAATGCCGAACGGATTCTTCCAACACCACCGGCGGTATACATTGCTTATATTGTTTTAATCATTGAGTTTGCCATGTAAACTGAGGAAAGAAACACACTTGCATCGGTGTCGAATAGCAATAGCAGATGAAGAGACGATAACAAAATAATAAGAATAAGAATAAGAATACTTTATTATCTCATAAACTAATACAAGTTTGATTTCTACCTTTTGTTAATCCAGCGGTAAAAAGGCATACTCTATCGACATGATCGATCATTGTACGTGATTTATTGTGAGTTGTACATCTATTGCGTGGTATTTTCCATACGTGGATAATGTGTTGCTGTAAGTTTATTGTTACGTTATTTTGTTAGAATGTATATGTATATATTTGATGTTTAACTTTGATTAGTATGGTTTTATTCATTGTTAATATGTAAAGCGCGGAAAGCATAGTTTACTGTGGTTCGCGCTATATATTAAGCTGTCATTATTATTAGTAGTATTTTCACCTTCCAATCATCTTGTAAATTTAAAGTGTTTGCCTTTTCTTGATGAAGTTAGTGCAAGCGAGAGGCGACGTCTTTGATGTGTTGATATGTCTCCAATTCAATCCTAAGACTGCTGCTAGCTTTCCCTGTCTCTGTAGGCTTAATATCATTTACACCTCTTTGCGCCACTCCGAATAACGAGGATGTAATGTTTGGTATTCTTCTTTTTCTTCGTTCATGGGCTTAGACTCCCACGTTCGCTCATGTTTTTAGCACGAGTGGAGTTTTACGTGTATGGCCGTTTTTACCCCGCCATTCAGGCAGCATACGCCGACTTTGGGGGAGGTATGCTGGGCATTGTTTGGTATTGAACTCGGGCGCTTCAGCCGTAATGGTTCCGACGAAACAGTACCGATCCCCCCGCCCCCTAACCGGCCCCCACACCACCGCCACCATCCCCGCCCAGTTTCGCTACCATCCCTTCAACTTTAAGGAATGTTTTTGTGAATGTGAAAAGCATAAAAATGCCGTTTGGAGCTATCGCTTACACTAAAGTGGGAAACAGATCTTATCAACTGTGAACCGGGGAAAGTCATTTTGAGATCGTGTTACGGTATTTCTTCCGTTCCACTACTTCTGCACACTGAACAGTAATTACTGTCACTGGAAAAGTGGTTGAACGCTTTGCTCATTTTTCTTAGATATTTCGTTCGAAGGGCAAATAAATCTTTACAGACAATTTACTGTCTGACACAAAATAAGGTTTTAGGTCATGCCCTGATATAAATTACCGACAGTGTATTTTCTTTGGAAAGCGTTCGACAAATCCCTAGTGAAGTGTGTGCCAGTTTATTCATCTGTGGTAATTAAGAGCTAAAATATAGGATATGAAATGTTAACTAAGAGTTTAATACCTCGTTTGAATTTGAATGTTATTGAGCAATTTAGCACCATAACACTTAGATATGAAGACACAAAACAAAAATGGTTTGCACCGTCAAAATGTCAATTTCGAAAAAAATATTAAATAAATCTTATCTTTTTGGGTGCTTTTCAGTCTTAATATGAAGAGTCTTTTTATAATAATGTTTTATGTGCATGCGTTCTTTTACTAGAATGCTCACATTCCCTTCACGTATCATCGTAAAGAAAAATCCAGTTCCCTTTTTCTTCTCTCTGTTTTATATTTTTCTTCTTCTTTTTCTTCAGATTTGTAGATTTTAAGATCAAAAACAAGTTCAATTTTTGGTCAACAAAAAGCTCTTTTAATCTATGACAACTAGACACGTTTGCTAGCAGTTTGCTACCGGCACGGTTGGCCTAGTGGTAAGGCGTCCGCCCCGTGATCGGGAGGTCGTGGGTTCGAACCCCGGCCGGGTCATACCTAAGACTTTAAAATTGGCAATCTAGTGGCTGCTCCGCCTGGCGTCTGGCATTATGGGGTTAGTGCTAGGACTGGTTGGTCCGGTGTCAGAATAATGTGACTGGGTGAGACATGAAGCCTGTGCTGCGACTTCTGTCTTGTGTGTGGCGCACGTTATATGTCAAAGCAGCACCGCCCTGATATGGCCCTTCGTGGTCGGCTGGGCGTTAAAGGCATATGTACGCGCTCCCGTGTTTACAAAGTGTAGTTTGCCCATAATCGATGTCAAACGCACCATAAGACCATATAATGACGATATGTCACCATGCGCGGACCATAATACATGCATTACAGCTTGTTCTAGCCTCTGAAAAAGTGAGGATGTCAACAAAGCCGCGGTGTTAGCTCCCTTGCATCAACGTTACATGTGTTGCCAAATCTATAAATAGGACGATCCAGATCAAAATGAAAATTAACATATCTCAACATTGAAGGGGTCCTAGACCACACTATTTTGCAGGGAACTTAATTTAGCATGTCTCCAGCTGTTGGTAAAGCAATTAGCGTGTATAGTCATCGAGTACATATGCCTTTAAGCAAACTGTTAGGAAACGCTGTCGTTGCTGAGCTTTGGTTCGGTTTTGTGTGTTGCATGTGGTTGACTTGTTTGTACTTTGTGGGAAAGTACCGATATTATGTTTTGTAAACACAATATTTATGTTTGAACGAGAATGCAGGTGAACTTTCTAGTCCTGTTAAAACAAGTTGTTTACCACGTTGTTTTGAGTAGTGGGTTCGTGGCGTTCGCTCGGATTAAGTGCGTCGGCGCTTTTCATGTACGTCACAGAGACCGTCACTGTTCTAGTCCATAGACGGCTAGTATAATGTAGTTGTATCATGTTCGGTCTGGAATATTCTCGAGATTGAGTATTTGCGCGATTTGTATGTAAAAAAGCTTCTACTTTGAGTTCTGCTACGATGTGCAGTTGTTTATATGGAATGCTAAATAAATCCTCGAACTCAATTTGACGAGTTGTTTTCTGCTGCTGCGAAGGCGGGCGACGTAGAATAAAAGAACACATCTATACGACATTTGAGAATTTGTGGCAATCTCAAGTGTCGTGTAACACAAACAAACAAACAAACAAAAAGTTTGCCCTTACATATGGTCCTAACATTGTGTGTGTGTGTGTGTATGTGTGTGTGTGTGTGTGTGTGTGTGTGTGTGTGCGTGTGTGCGTGCGTGCGTGCGTACGTGCGTGCGTGCGTGCGTGTGTGTGTGTGTGTGTTTCTACCTAACTTATAATCTAGGACATCTCTGAAGCAGAGTACTAAGATGTTGACCTGTTGTGGGCCACATACATCCTGAAATGTATGGCGACCCAACAGCGCCACACTGTTGAAAAATTGCCAGTCGAAATGTCACCAGTTTCAGCTGTCACAGCGGAAGTGATACGATTATGGCCATATCGGGCAACCGTAGATTTCTGATTGTATGATAGGCCGAAAGAGCCATACATCACGCTAGAGACACTGCTGTGAAATGAACCGCTACTGTTGTGGCGATGTTTACGTTTGTTGTGGTAGGACTGTAATTGTCGTATCAACAAAGATTAGCAGTAGGTGTGGGGTCCCACCCTATGTCAGAAATAAGGAGCCATTTCATTGGGTCACTTCAACTGGACATTGATTTATTTAAGCCAGCCATGCCAGTGTTCCCCCCCGCGGGTTAGGGGGAAGAATTTACCCGATGCTCCCCAGCATGTTGTAAGAGGCGACTAACGGATTCTGTGTCTCCTTTTACCCTTAAGTGTTTCTTGTATAGAATATAGTCAATGTTTGTAAAGATTTTAGTCAAGCAGTATGTAAGAAATGTTAAGTCCTTTGTACTGGAAACTTGCATTCTCCCAGAAAGGTAATACATTGTACTATGTTGCAAGCCCCTGGAGCAATTTTTTGATTAGTGCTTTTGTGAACAAGAAACAATTAACAAATGGCTCTATTCCATCTCCCCCCTTTTCCCGGTCGCGATATAACCTTCGTGGTTGAAAACGACGTTAAACACCCAAAAAAGTAAAGTAAAAGCATGCCAGTGTTGTAGGGAATGTAGGTTTAGTTACAATAGCGAAGTTTTGAGAATTGTTGTGGCTGCATTATTTTCTGACCGATTTAATGCTCTAATGAAAGTTTGTTTCTGCCGCTCTTTTTTGGTGGATGGATATAGCTGCTACCTTTCTATCTCGTATTTATTTATTTTTGATATGTTCCCTCTTCATTCTCTCCCTTACATTATTTTTAGCGTGTTTTTGTTGAGGCAATTCCTGGAGGGGTTAGTAGCATGTCGTAAGAGGCGACTAACGGATTCTGTTTCTCCTTTTACCCTTGTTAAGTGTTTCTTGTATAGAATATAGTCAATTTTTGTATACTGTAAGAAATGTTAAGTCCTTTGTACTGGAAACTTGCATTCTCCCAGTAAGGTAATACATTGTACCACGTTGCAAGCCCCTGGAGCAAATTTTTGATTACCGCCCTGATATGGCCCTTCGTGGTCGGCTGGGCGTTAAGCAAACAAATTGTCGTTGTAAACAGGTGTGTTTGTTTGTTTGCTTAACGCCCAGCCGACCACGAAGGGCCATATCAGGGCGGTGCTGCTTTGACATATAACGTGCGCCACACACAAGACAGAAGTCGCAGCACAGGCTTCTTGTCTCACCCAGTCACATTATTCTGACACCGGACCAACCAGTCCTAGCACTAACCCCATAATGCCAGACGCCAGGCGGAGCAGCCACTAGATTGCCAATGTTAAAGTCTTAGGTGGGTCGCGAATTAGCGATTCCTAAACGCCCCACTGAACGACTGACGTCACAGCCGCTTCGGCCTTTTCCGGAGGAACACCGCGTGCCACTTCGATCGCGTTGCACTTGCCGCAGTCATTCGGCGATGCCACCTTGATTATCAGTTAATAAAGTTATGATTCAGGCAATATGAAAGAAAGTAATTTTTTCTTTTGTTACACTTACACATAGTTTTATGAAGATCAATTTCAGACTCGGCAAAAGAATGGTTGTATCATGAGCGACTGTCAAGTTGTACTAATGTTTACGCTTTGCGCTGCGGTTTAATATGTGTTCTTGTTATTGGCTAATACGGTGAGCCCACGCCGTTTAGTTTGCAGACTGTGCACATGTGAGCTTTGTGTAATCGCGTTTTCATCATAACATACCACCGTGCTAAACCGCTTTGGGGGAAATGGTTTAAAAAATAAATAAATAAATAAATAAATAAATAAACGAAATGCATCAGGGTTGAAAAGATTGAAGGGTGGAGTTAAGGACACAAAATAGATGACAAAAATAAAGCAAACAAGAAAAAAAAACTGTAACCAGGAAGGGAGTCGAACCCGAGTCAGCTGACCTTGAAGCTGGAGCACAAACCACTAGGCTACGACAGCAACTGACAGAGAGGGCTACAAAAGTGAACGCATTTCAGGGTTACTCCGTCGTATGTGGCGTTTCTCGCGCATGAAGGTTCTGTTACCAACTGTACGGCTAAGAAAGGTTGCATTTGAAGTTAAATGTCCATTAAAATGTCAAAGGGAACAATTCTGCCGTCATCAAGCAACACGCAGTCAATCACTACCTCTTTGCAGACGACACACAACTCCAACAAGCATGCAAGCCTACAGAAATCCAAGCGGTGACGCACACTCTCCAAAACTGCACTTCAGATATTAAATCATGGATGACAAACAATATGCTCAAGTTAAATGATGACAAGACTGAATTTCTTCTTTTCTCTGGAGCTTCCTGTTCGACCACTTCCCTTCCAGCCTCCATCACAGTAGGTTCTAGTGACATTTCTCTCTCTGATAGTGCTAGGAATCTTGGGTTCATCATGGACTCCCACCTCTCAATGAAACAACACATCAAAAAAGTCTGTCAGACATGTTACTTTGAGATAAGAAGAATAGGTTCCATAAGAAAATTTCTCACTGTTGATGCCACTAAAACTCTCGTTACATCCTGCATTCTGTCCAGATTAGATTACTGCAACTCCCTTCTCATAGGCTGCCCTGACTCCACTCTCCAACCCTTGCAAAAAGTACAACACTCTGCTGCACGTCTCATTTTCAGAGCACAGCATCGACAACCCTGCACTCCTCTCATGAAAGAACTTCACTGGCTTCCTGTATCTGAACGTATTAGGTATAAAGCTGCCTGCTTCTGCTACAATATCATCTCTGAATCGGCACCTGCCTATCTTTCTGAACTGGTCTCTCTCTACACTCCCTCTCGCACCCTTCGTTCTTCTGATGATGCTCGACTTCTCTGTCAAGGTCGCTTTAAACGCAAGGCTCATGGCTTCCGCACGTTTTCGTATTATGGACCTCAGTTATGGAATTCACTCCCCTTTCAATTACGTCACTCTCCATCCATTTCATCTTTTAAGTCCAATTTGAAAACTCACTTGTTCCAACAACACTACGGATAGTTCCTTAGTATAGAGTCTGGGGATGTGAGATGTGCATGATGTGTTGTTTGAATCTGACAGTGATTGTATGATTTTTGTATACATGTATTGTTGTCCCGCGCTTTGAACTTTTGATAAGGCGCTTTATAAATGCCCGTTATTATTATTATTATTATTATTATTATAACACCATTTCTGAACAACACAACGGTTTGCGCTCGCCTCTCGCAGTCGTTCAGGTGAAACCAAATCGGATTGACTGATACAGCAGATATTTCAACACTTCCACGTCATACTGAAACACTGAGCTACAGTTTAGTAACGTGATATGTTTTCAATTGTTCGTTCACTTATATTGCTTTCAGATTTAACACACCAAGATGATTGAAACAGTGGCACGGTTTTCGTTGCGAAAATGTGCAATGGCAGTGCTACGCGACCGAAGTGTGTAGTATGTACACGCGGTGTTCCTCCGGAAAAGACCGAAGCGACATGTGACGTCAGTCGTTCAGTGGGGCGTTTAGGAATCGCACCCACGACCTCCCGATCACGGGGCGGACGCCTTACCACTAGACCAACCGTGCCGGTCTTTGTAAACAGGTGGTTGCTATGGAAAGGTGAATAATAGAGAATAAACCATTGACATCAATGTTTTGGTGGTCGTAATGGGCAGGTGGTCGTTATAAAGAGGTGTTCGCAAGGCAGGTTCGACTGTATCTTCTTCCCCTTTTCAACATTGTCCACAACTCCTACCTTACTTTGAAGATCGACTGTTTCGATTCATCAACACCCCACACAAAAATACGGCCAAACACCTACAATGCATTCAATATCTATTCAACAACCATCTGAACACGGTTCTGGACGGTTTGGCTTCACACTTACAATACAATTCTGACCCAGCATTTCTTGAATGCTTCCTTTTTGCTTTCTAATAGATTGTATTCACAACTTGCACTTTACTTTGAAGACCAATGGGATCTATTTATCAACATCCCGCAAAACATACGGCCGCCGTTACTGCAATGCACCAAATCTCTTGACAAAACATACGGCCGCCGTTACTGCAATGCACCAAATCTCTTGACAAAACATACGGCCGCCGTTACTGCAATGCACCAAATCTCTTGACAAAGCTTCCGAACATTGGTCTCAGTTTTGTTTCGCACGTGCAAGAACAATCTGGCAGACCATTTTACAATACTTCCTTTTGCTTTTCTCCAATATTCTCCCCAACTCCCGAAGCATTTGAAGGTCAATTGTTTCTATGTATCAACCAAATGTTTCCTTTGTGATCGAATAAACAAACAACACATTGACGCAAAAAATCCGCTATGAAAATGGTTTGGTCTTTGAGTCGCCCGGCCCTGCAAAAGCAAACCACAGCGTGCTTTGTAGGCAGAACTAACAGTGTTCCGGGCGAGGTGATTGGATAAACACTTGGACAAACACGAGGGCAAGAATCCTATTAAATGCACACCAAAGAAGATCTCCTGTTATTTCTTACAACACTCCATACCTTGAGGGTAATCTCTCGGTGCTGGAGAAGGATTTGGTCCCCCAGTGAAAATGCCCCGCGGTAGAGTGCTTTGATCAAGTGCATGTACAGAGAGGCTGGCTTGCCGCCCATTTCAAAAACGAAGAATACTCGGAACAGTTCTTTGAAAATGAAATGAACGCTCGTGGTTCTTAGGGGGCACGCTAGTACGAACGCACACACGACATACGCGCACGCACGTGTGTTTCTTGTTATTGTTCCTTGAGCGGGGGACGGATGAGGTATGGGGAGGGACTTTGCTGGCTGCAATGACAAATGATGAATATCAATCGAACATAAATTTGTATCCGACCAATTTTCATTTCTTATCATTCTATTGACCTTGATTGAACTAAAACCAAAAGAGTGCTATCGACTACGTACTCGACCATGCGCGCTGCGTTCAGAAAGTCAATGAAAATACCCCAAAGTAAAACAGAAGCCCCTGATTTAAGCACACTCGATCTTGACCGCTGTTCTGTTTGGCCGTGTTTCCACAAGAGCACTCTAGCAAGCTTAAGACAGTGGTCAGTTTATTCTTTGTAGCTGCTCATGCTCGCGCGAAACAGGTTTTAAGCGACTCGCTCTTCTAATGTGCATTAGGTCTTTTGGTTTGAAGAATTGCTTCTTTCATAAAGGGTAATCTCATAGTCCGGACTTCGTCGAAGTTTGCTTGACCAAAATGTCAATCAATATAGTTGAAAAATGAGGGCGTGACAGTGCCGCCTCAACTTTCACTAAAAGCCTGATATGACGTCGTCAAAAACATTTATCAAAAAAATGAGAAGAAGAAAAACCGTCTGGGAATATCATTTGGAAGACATTAATCCTGTGCTAATTTCAAGACGATATGCCCAGTAGTTTTCTGGGAATCGCTCTACCCACACACACACACACACACACACACACACACACACACACACACACACAAACACACACACACACACACACACATGCACACATACACACACACACACACACACATCCACATCCACACACACACACACACACACACACACACACACACACACACACACACACAGAATAGAACGATAACTAGCAGGCATGCTTGTGAACATGTTATTATAGATGTACAGTATTTACACAGTCTCGATTTTTAAAGGATATTAAGATTTTAACATTATTTGAAGTAAAAAATTTGACAGTTTTGATATTTTAGAACCTTCTATTTACAGTTTGTTTGTTTGTTTGCTTAACGCCCAGCCGACCACGAAGGGCCATATCAGGGCGGTGCTGCTTTGACATATAACGTGCGCCACACACAAGACAGAAGTCGCAGCACAGGCTTCATGTCTCACCCAGTCACATTATTCTGACACCGGACCACGGTTGGCCTAGTGGTAAGGCGTCCGCCCCGTGATCGGGAGGTCGTGGGTTCGAACCCCGGCCGGGTCATACCTAAGACTTTAAAATTGGCAATCTAGTGGCTGCTCCGCTTGGCGTCTGGCATTATGGGGTTAGTGCTAGGACTGGTTTGTCCGATGTCAGAATAATGTGACTGGGTGAGACATGAATCTTGTGTCTTGTGTGTGGCGCACGTTGTATGTCAAAGCAGCACCGCCCTGATATGGCCCTTCGTGGTCTGCTGGGCGTTAAACAAACAAACAAACAAACCAGTCCCGATCACGGGGCGGACGCCTTACCACTAGGCCAACCGTGCCGGTCTATTTACAGTGATAGACCTGATTAAAAATAGTTTTAAGCATGGAGCCTGTCATGTGACCTGAGAAAGAAAACAAACTTGCATTGGTCTCGAATAGCAATATTAGCTGAAGAGACAATAAAAAATATTAGCCAACCAACCACAGTCTCGATAACAATTACGGCACGGCTGACAAACGACAGAATCAACACTTTACGAACTCTGCTATTTTGTTATGAGGTCTTTTACTACGTGAAGTTTCTGAGGTTCCAGTCTTATGCTGTAATGCCATACGTGGTTTTTTTAGTTTTGTTTTTGTGTGTGTGGGTTTTTTTTTTTATTAGACCACGTGTGCCCACAAGAAAATAGGGCCAAAAAGACACCTGTAAAAGTAGTACATTGTACAGAAAATGCTATTTGCTGTAATGTTCGTGGCTTTAAGGCTTTAAGGCATTTTAGTAAAGTGTTTTTCTTCTTTTCTTTTACTTATAAACCGCGTGGCAAACAGGGTTTGTATCGCTGTTAAGATTATCAAAGCTTTTGGCACAACTGACGGAGTTTGTTTTTTAAGGCGGAGTTTTTCTCTTTAAACCCTATGTCCACTACCAGTGGTCAAATCCTTGTCCGCTCTCAGGTCACTGAAAGCATTGGTCAGTTTTCGCTGTCAGCCTTCACAAAAACAACATTAAACCGATACAATGTTTTACCCCAGGGGTTCCAATGGCACCACAGAGAGGGCGTGAGGACTTTTTGAAAGTCTTCGCCGAGACTGTGCGTGGGTGGGTTTGTAGCAAAGACTGTTGATTGGTTTGGAGAACACGCATGTCAGGAGATGTCTTCGCTAAGACTGTGTGTGTGTGTGTGGTAGGGGTGTTGGTGGGTTGGGGGGGGAGTGATAGCAAAACCTGTTGGTTGATTTTGAGAACACGTATGTGAGGAGATCTCTGCGCCGAGACCATTTGTGTATTTATTTATTTGTGAATTTATGTATGTATTTATTTATGTGTTTGTTTGTTGTTTGTTTGTTGTTGTTTTGTTGTTGTTGTTGTTGTTGTTGTTTTTGGGGGCTGAGGGGGGTAGCGAAACATTTTGATTGATTGTTTTTGTTGTTCTTGTTTTGGGGGGTGAGGGGGGTAGCAAAAACAGTTTGATTAATTTGGAGAATTTGCATGTTTGGCTCTTGTTCATCTCGCATCGGGGAGTGTGTTGATAAGCATTATATATTGCCGGTCATGTTGGAAGAATCAGCTCGGCATTGTCATGTTCCTAATATGTTTGTTTTCTCTTAAGCTCCTTATTTGGGCCACTGTCTTGTTCTATGTTTCTTATTTCTCTCTTTGCTTGCAACCTACTAATATTTTTTTTGTTTTTGTTTTTAACATTGATTGTGTTTTATTTGGTATCCCTTGTATTTCAGCATTCCTCTCTCTCTTTTTCCCATACTTTCTTCCCTCACCTCTTTCCTCTTCTCTCCTGAGTTCCCCTTTGGATTCCTTCTTTTCTTTCCTTTGTCTATTTAGTTTTATGTTGGCTCGTGTGTGAGATGTTTGTTAGTTGTGTGTATTAACTGTTTGATTATCTTTCTCCCGAAACTTTGCATAATTAAAACGATACCTTTTCCTTTCTCGTTTTCTTATTGGATTTAACGACACCTTTTGTGAAAACACGTGACATTGAGATCAACCGACTTTCTTTTCTTTGAAGTCAGAAACTGAGCAACACCTGAAACCGAGCCACAACGGGATTGGGGGTGAGAGAGGGGTGTCTCCTGTTAGATTTATTCCATTTTCTTTCACAGCAGACACACTGAAATCCAATCCACGCGCTTTTTTTTGCGTTGTTGGGAAAACAGACGCGCTATGTCCACTGAATGGTCAGTGAGTGACAGGGTCCATTGAGCCAACTGACCGCTAGGGGATAGTGGCCACACCTTCATTCTTCGGACGCGGTGACTCCGGACAGGATTAGAATAGAAAATCTCTTGTATCATTGCGGCACTGTTGTATGGTGTTTTTAAAGGGACGTTTGACCTTGAACGAGAAGAAAAGTAAATCTCGTGTGTCATTGTTACACTGTTGTAACGTGTTTTAACGGGAGTTTTGACCTTGAAGGTCCATTTTACTGCGATAGATCTAAATGTAAATAGTTTCAAACACCGAAACCACCATGATCAAGATTTTTAACAAGATTTGAAGTAACAAATGTGAACATTATAAACTTTTATAACCTTCGTTTTACAATGATAGACCTAATCGTAAATATGTGTAAGCAGTGAGCTTGCCATGTGAACTGAGATAAGAAACAAACCTGCATCGGTCTCGAATAGCAATATCAGCTGAAGAGACGATTCAAAAACCAATAACCAACCAACGTCCATGGCCACATAGGTTGAATGGACGGCACGGTTGGCCTAGTGGTAAGGCGTCCGCCTAGTGTTCGGGAGGTCGTGGGTTCGAACCCCGGCCGGGTCATACCTAAGACTTTAAAATTGGCAATCCAGTGGCTGCTCCGCCTGGCGTTTGGCATTATGGGGTTAGTGCTAGGACTGGTTGGTCCGGTGTCAGAATAATGTGACTGGGTGAGACATGAAGCCTGTGCTGCGACTTCTGTCTTGTGTGTGGCGCACGTTAAATGTCAAAGCAGCACCGCCCTGATATGGCCCTTCGTGGTCGGCTGGGCGTTAAGCAAACAAACAAACAAACAAACAAAAGGTTGAATGGACGTAAAAATCCAACAACCAATTTGACACATCGGTCCCCGTGTGACCAAATAGGCTGAAGGGACGTTAACATCCAACAACCAATCCCTTGACACATCGGTCCCTAATGGTTAAATAGATTGAAGGGACTTTAAAAACCAACAACCAATCCTATTCCACATCGGCTCAAGAAGGCCAAATAGGTTAAAGGGACGTTAAAAGCCAACAACCAATCCTCTGACACATCGGTCCCACATGGCCAAATAGGTTGAAGGGACGTTAAAATCCATCAACCAATCCTCTGACACATCCGTCCCACATGGCCAGATAGGTTGAAGGGACGTTAAAAGCCAACAACCAATCCTCTGACACATCGGTCCCACATGGCCAAATAGGTTGAAGGGACGTTAAAATCCATCAACCAATCCTCTGACACATCCGTCCCCCATGGCCAAATAGGTTGAATGGACGTTAAAATCCAACAACCATTCCTCTGACACATCCGTCCCCCATGGCCAAATAGGCTGAATGGACGTTAAAATCCAACAACTATTCCTCTGACACATCCGTCCCACATGGCCAAATAGGTTGAATGGACGTTAAAATCCAACAACTATTCCTCTGACACATCCGTCCCACATGGCCAAATAGGTTGAAGGGACGTTAAAATCCAACAACTATTCCTCTGACACATCCGTCCCCCATGGCCAAATAGGTTGAATGGACGTTAAAATCCAACAACCAATCCTCTGACACATCCGTCCCCCATGGCCAAATAGGTTGAATGGACGTTAAAATCCAACAACCAATCCTCTGACACATCCGTCCCCCATGGCCAAATAGGCTGAAGGGACGTTACAATCCAACAACCAATCCTTTGACACATCCGTCCCACATGGCCAAATAGGTTTAAGGGACGTTAACAAATGCCAACTAATCCTTAGTCGAACCTGTCTATAACTACCACTCAGGGACCGGCCGAAAGTGTTCGCTATACACAGGTGGTCGCGACGGAAAGGTAACTCATGCAGAAGAAAGATTCTAGGATTTTTCAGAGTGGTCGTTGTGGGTTGTTGGTCGGTTTCGAGAGGTGGTCGTACGTGCAGCTTCGACTGTACTATTTATTTTTCTTCTTCTGCTTCTATCATCCTTCAGTCAGTCCTTTTCTTTTGTTTTTGCTTTCTCTCCCTCTCTTCGTCTTCCACTACCTCTCCTTACGTCTTGTCCTAGTTTAAAAATCCTTTCAATACAAAATTGCTACTTCAACATGGACAGATTATCAAAGACAGCGAAACTCTACACCACTTTTAAATCAGACACATCCCGCTGACCACTGTCCAGTGTTGACAGACACACACCTCAGCAGGTGGTCAGGGTGTCATGGTCAAGTAATCCAACCCTCAGACTCGCACTAACCTCACCCGTCCACCCGGGAGTTTTTGCCGAGAAAACTAAATATCAAACTCACCCCCACCTCGCCCGTCCACCAATCCACCCGGGAGTTTTGTTCAAGAAACTAAACCTCAGCCCGATCCCTACCGTGTAACCGGTACGGTTGGCCTAGTGGTAAGGCGTCCGCCCCGTGATCGGGAGGTCGTGGGTTCGAACCCCGGCCGGGTCATACCTAAGACTTTAAAATTGGCAATCTAGTGGCTGCTCCGCCTGGCGTCTGGCATTATGGGGTTAGTGCTAGGACTGGTTGGTCCGGTGTCAGAATAATGTGACTGGGTGAGACATGAAGCCTGTGCTGCGACTTCTGTCTTGTGTGTGGCGCACGTTATATGTCAAAGCAGCACCGCCCTTCGTGGTCGGCTGGGCGTTAAGCAAACAAACAAACTTGCATCGGTCCTAGATAGCTATAATTACAGGCTGTAGGGACGACATCAAACAATAACCAACCAACCAACCGTGTCCACCTGTCCACACCTCCTCCTCGGACCATTGAACACGTCCTTACCAAGTGTGTGAACGTTTCAGAGATTGGTGACAAACACTACAGTGCAGAAACTCTGATGGGCTTTTTTCTGGAATGTCCCCCCGGACAAGACTGATAACTTTTTAAGAGATCAAGATTTTTAACAAGATTTGAAGTTCAAAATGTGAAAGTTAGTAAGTTTTAGAACCTTATTTTTACATTGACCGGATTGTAAGTAGTTTTAAACTTAGCGCTTGCCATGTGAATTGAGGTCAGAAACAAACCTGCATCGGTCTCGAATAGCAATATTAGCTGAAGAGACGATACAACAAAACAAAAACAAAAACAACAAAAAACCATTACTAGTGTTTTTGGGTCAAGTAAATCCAATGTCAGACTCACACCACTGACTGACCTCGCCCCCCCCCCCCCCCCCCTCCCTCTTCTTCAACGCTGAAGTCGGAGTCCAACTGTGACAACTTTGAAGTGAAGGGAGATGGTGATCAATGCTATGGTCAAGAAAACCATACTTCAAACTCACAGCAACTCTATAATCACAAACCCACACCCACACCCCACACCCATACCCCACACCCATCCCTTCCTCCCAGTCCCCCCCCCCCACCCCTTCTTCCCATCGCCTGTAACAAAAGCCAGAGTCCAACGCCAGCCACTTGTTGGTGAATGCGGATCTGAAATGGAAACAACTTTGGGGACAATGGGAGAGGGTGAGAGGCTCGCTTCGGGTACCCGGGATTTGCCGGGTAGCCATGGCATTCTGTTGTCCTTTATCTTGTTAACGGCGCCGCCTGGGCAAAGGATGTTTGGCTTTGAAAAAGATGACATTGCGCGCGTGATTACAGACCTGTTCGCTTGAATGGAAATCTGTTTAAGAAAAGTAGCCATTTTTCTCTCTTCGTGACGAAAGTGGCTTTTTCCTTGGATATTCTCAGATAAGGTGTCTTCTCGAAAGCAATAACGGGGGAGGCTACTGAAACGAGTGTTTCGGAATATATTCAGATTTTTAGAGATGCATGCAAGAAAAAAAGTATCTTCAGTGTTATTGTTGATGGTGATGGTGGTCTTGCTGTTTTCAATTTACGCACGATTTCTTTTGAAAGAAAGAAAATTCGCAAACGAGCAAAAAAAGACAAATACAGATAATTATGGAACTATGCAGAACTCTGCAGAAATAAAAATCGGAGGAAAAAACCCACAATAGTTAAGATAATGAAAACATGAATTGAATTCAGAGAAACTAACTAGACTGAACATTTGTGATTTCTTCACCACAAAAGAATTCCCTTAAAATTCGATCAGTAAACAATCTTGCTATGTTCTATTATCTCAAAACATATTTTCGTTTCCTAATCTGCAAAATCGAGTAATGGGAAGACTTGGTATTTTTGCGTTATAAAAGCAAAGAGTAAGCTGCTGAATTGCAAGGATCAGTCAGTTCTTGTTTACGTCAAAGCAAAACAAATTAATGGAGGCGTGAAGCTGTTAAAACGTTTAACCCCCATTTTATTCTCAGCGGTTTCGTCTTGCTGTTCACATACATACACCGCACTTACTTCCCTAGTCAGCTTCCGTGACAAATCCGAGAGGTAGTAAACTTCTTGTCACCGCGTCGTCTTTTACGAGCGAACCTAATCACCTCCCCTTGCTTCACCGTTGGGTGGCGCTGTGGCTTGAAACTGAGCAGATGATCCTATTATGGCGGCCATGGGCTCGTCTAGCCCATAACACGTGCTCATGAAGGAGGTCTTGGTGAACGTGTGAGGTTGTTAGGGTCTGGGGGTCAGGATCGCCTTCACAAGGATAAGAGAGAGAGGGAGGAGAGAAGGGGGGGGTGGTTAAGAAAAGCCTGCCAATTTCCGAAACTTCTAGAGAGGTGTTATGGGAGTAGAGAAGGGAGGGAGGGGGGGGGGGGGGTATAGAAGAGCCTGCCAATTTCTGAAGTTATCTGGAGTCCTTGTCTTCTTTATGTTCGTCCCTTGTCACGGGCTGGCCAAACAGCGAAACTGACGTGTGTAACTGAGAGGGTCATTTGTGAGCTTGAGGATTGAAGTTCAGGCCAGAGATGGAGAAATGGAGGTTTGTTGGTTTCTCGAGTGTTATGAGCTTCGGGTGTCCAAGAGTAGAGATTCTGAGCCCCATGTTATTTGCATGTCAATTTGTGTAACTGAGAGGGTCAATTGTGAGCACGGGGATCCAGGTTTAGACCAGAGATGGAGGAATGGGGAACTGTGGATTTCTGAAGTGTTATAGGGCTCAGGTGTGGCCATTGATGGGAGATGGGCATAATGAGTCCGATGCCATTTGCCTTGACACGTTGCTGAACATTCTTAGTGAATTCTTAAGAATGAAATGTAACGAGCATGAAATGACACGGTATTCATAAATCTTGCGTCTTTACTTTTAAAAGGAAAAGCCTACTTGAGACGTTAATCTTTTGGAAGTATGTAGCGAATGCATTGTGGTTTTGACACGTACGTTAGTAGGAATGGTAGCAAAGTGGGTGAAGTGAAAGTGACAGAGAATGAATAGCAGCAAAACTCGGTGCCATTCTACACGTCTTTCTCTTCCGGAGAGTCGTGTTCCGGGGGATTTTTAATTTTGTAAAAGAGATCAAGACTTTTCACCAAGATTTGAAGTAACAAATGCGCAAAAAGCATAAGTCATAATTACATCACACATTCCTATCTGCTGGTTTCGATGCGATGAACCTTGGACCTTTGAACAGGTCCTCACCAAGTGTTTTGGACGTTCAAGACATTCAAGACAAACACTACAGTGCACAAAACTCTGAAGGTGTTATTCCGGGATGTTCCCCCGGACAGGAATTTTTACTTGTTAAAGGAGATGAAGATTGTTAACACGATTTGAAGTAACAAATGTGGCAGTGTTGACATTTAGAACCTTCTTTGTACAGTGATATACCTGCTTGTACATGTAAATAGTTTTAAGCATGGAGCTTCCCATGTACGTAGATTGAGAAAGGTAACAAACTTGCATCGGTCTCGATAGAACATAATAACCAGAACCTTCTACATTTGTACAGTGATAGTCTTCAACGAAACTAGTTTAAAGCATGACTACTGTCATGTAGACTGGACAAGGTAAACAAAACTTGCATCGGTCCGGATAACCATTTAGGTTATAGAGACGATGAAAAACAATATCCAATTAGCGACTGTCTTCGACATGACACATCGAAATGTCGATGTGTCCATCTGTTCCGGTGCGTTGGTCAACTCCAAAGTGAAGTAACTCGGATTTCCTAACAACAGACAATTAAACAATTGAAGAGTTCCTTTTGTCTTGACTTGGCAGTTTATTTTATTCATCCACTGTTAACTCTCAGTACACGGACCCGTCGCGATATAACCCTTTGTAGTTGAAAACGACGTTAAACACCAAATAAAGAAAGAAAGAAAGAAAGTACACGGACGAAGTTGCAATATCTGGCAAATTTCACCTTCCGTACATATAATTGCATTACTAAGTGCCACGCAAGAATTGAGAGACGCAATAAATGCAGTGGAACCACCCTTTAAGACCCCCCATAATCTGACAAAATCAGGTCCGAAAAAGGGGTACATTTACAGAGGTTATGATGACAAAATCTGAGAAAACAGAGTGCTAAAAGGGAGAAAATCTAAAATGGTAGATCTGCAAACAGGCTTCCACTGTAGCATACTTTAAAAAAAAAATCGTTAGTATTTAAGGTTAAGCCTTTTCAGTGGTACGCCAAAGCGTAAGGGACCAGCACGGTTGGCCTAGTGGTAAGGCGTCCGCCTCGTGATCGGGAGGTCAGTCGTGGGTTCGAACCCCGGCCGGGTCATACCTAAGACTTTAAAATTGGCAATCTAGTGGCTGCTCCGCCTGGCGTCTGGCATTATGGGGTTAGTGCTAGGACTGGTTGGTCCGGTGTCAGAATAATGTGACTGGGTGAGACATATGAAGCCTGTGCTGCGACTTCTGTCTTGTGTGTGGCGCACGTTAAATGTCAAAGCAGCACCGCCCTGATATGGCCCTTCGTGGTCGGCTGGGCGTTAAAAAAATAAAAAAATAAAAAAACATAATCTGACAAAATCAGGTCCGAAAAAGGAGAAGTCTTAAAAAAGGGGTACATTTACAGAGGTTATGATGACAAAATCTGAGAAAACAGAGTCCTAAAAGGAAGGAAATCTAAAATGGTAGATCTGCAAACAGGGTTCCACTGTAGCATACTTTAAAAAAAAAGTCGTTAGTATTTACGGTTAAGCCTTTTCAGTGGTACGCCAAAGCGTAAGGGATTGAGGGTTTGTACGCTTCGACACAGCCATACACGATGTAAACATGTCAGCGTCACAGCCAAATGAAAATGAATGTAATACAGGTTTTGAAAGAACGCCTGACTTAGCCTGAATATGTGTATAAAGGTCAGTGCGTATATGTTTTGTTCTCTGAATAGAAGCACGGTTGGGTTCCCTCTTTTCACTCATTTTATCTTTCATCTGAAACTAGTACCAGTTAGCTGCATCAGCGTGCCCTTCGGATTACTGACTGAAAAGAAAGCACATTTAAAAATATCCACAAAAAACTGCCTTTAATGATCCCAATTAATAGAGTTCCGTGACAATACCACTTTCCCGTCTAAAGGGGAGGTTAATCCAGATCAAGATGAATTACTTCCCTTTTCAGCTCTTCTGTAATGAAGGAGAAAAGACTCCCCTTATTTGTACGGTTCTTTTTCGTATCCCTTAATCCTCAGCACGCGTGGAGGGGATTTGTAAAACTGCCAGAGAGAAGGTTAGAGAGAGAAAAAATGGATTAAGAAGGATTTGATGCACTTATGATTGCACATCCCTAATTGGGCATGAGAAACTTGTAGAACTGAAGGGGAAGGCCGGGTTGGTTTAAGCGGTTCGTTTGGATGCCTTGCCTTTCTCTTTCGTTGAGTGTTCCCCCGGACAAGATTTTTAACTTTAAAAAAAAAAGTTTGAGACTTTTCACAAGATTTGAAGTAACAATTAAATGTGAAAAAGACATGAAGTTTTTACAACCTTCTACAATTTTACAGTGATAGACCCAAAGAAAACTAGTTTACGGCTCAACCCACCCACCCACCTCAAAACCTTGACTGTCTAATATAAAATGCTAAAATGGACGTCAATAATCCTATAAAGACTATAGCGTGAATAAAACATGACAGTAAAAGACCGACAAGCTGAAAGCTGGTGGATGGAAAGGATAAGGTGGGATTTAGGGAAGAAACGCCACAGAAAGAGAAGTTTATTTTGATTCTAGTGCACCTGTTTTAGTGTTCACATCTTGCTATTCCTGATATCATTAAATGCAAATGACGAATGTGAGCAGAAAAGAAGGGGAGAGCTTGCAAGTTGCCCAAAGGTGATACACGGCACAAAGGTGATACACGGCACAAAGGTGATACACGGCACAAAGAAGAGGAAGCAGGAACATACAAGGAGAGAAAAAAAATTTAAGTGGGAATAAAAATACAAGAAAGTTATGTTGTTGGAACGTTTAATATTCGACAAAACATAACGTTACGTTAACAAATATAATTATTATCAACCCAGCGGTCTTTTAAGTGCACACTCTTATTTCGTCATTAAGCATTGCCTCGCTTGTGTCTTCCCTGCAAGTGGTTGAAAATTTTTTTTTTTAATTTGGTTTAAACAGTTTTATTCAGTTGCATAAATACAAAGCCGTAATTGAAAATTGTAATTAAGGGAGCACAACAAGATAAACTTATAAATGTGCTCTTAGAAACAAACGAGTAATGTGGCGGACAATATTGTAAATGCATGATATTTAAACAAATGAAAACAAAAACAACAACAACAATAACTATAGCAACAGTGGTACGGAAATCTCACACACGCACACTCACACACACACACGTGCACACACACACGTGCACACACACACAAAATTTTTTATTGTGGGGCTTTTAATAAAACAATTCAAGCATCCGTCTACAACGTATCATCATTCATCCTTCAACATTTACACAATAGTGAAATATCTCAACGCTAATTCATATCCTAACATCAAATTTATATCAATAGGCCTACCATATCTATACTTACTGATACACATTTTTAAAATTAGCAAACTATGATTAATAATTTTGTTTATGGGGGTTTGCACTTCTGGAGAATAACCACACAATACATCTTTTTCTGTTAATATAATATTTTCTCCCGTATTAACAAATATACATCTTCTAACACTTTCCCAAAACAATTTCATTTTGCTACATTTCCAAAATAAGTGTTCAATATAATCCATTTCATTACAAAGACTACATACACTATTTTCTTTTAACTTCATTTTATGCAATAAAATATTTGTGGGATAAATATTATGTAAAATTTTCCATTGGAGTAACTTTAATCTTTCTTCGCTTGTACATGCACTTGCCAGGACCCAATACTTTTCGTCAATGCAAATGTTATATTTGTGGCACCAAAATTTTACAGAGCCGGGTTCACTGGCTTTGGATTGCGTTAATATCGCACGAAATTTCTTCGGGGAAGGGTTATTTAGCGTGCCCTGAAAACAGGTCGCAGGAGGCTCGTCACCCGCGTCTTCAAGTGGTTGAACATTTTACCAGATACGTTTTTATCTTATTAGTGTACGTCTGTGCACTTAAAAGACCGCTGGGTCGGTAAATCTGTGATCGTAACGTTTTGTCAATAAATAAAAGTTCCAACAACAGACCTTTCTGGGTTTTTTATTCTAAATTTTGGATTTCCATTAAGTAGGAACTCCCGTTCAGACATTCAAACAACCACACTCTATTCGGACATAGAAATGATCGACATGGATAGTTTGCAAAAGTAGTCTACTGCACAGATGTTCAAAAAGAAGTTACCAAGGCAGTGGAATCAAAGCAGACAACTCCGTGACAGACAAGGATAGGTGTGTGACGTTTGAGACATCATTAACATTCTTGTACGTCATTTTTGTATGTAATCCCGTATCATTATTATCACATTAGAATCAGATACATAAATATCAACACAGTGTTAAATGGACACCCTCAGATACATATTCGTTTTTGTTTTGGGCACATTTTCAACTCACTCTCCATCTCAAGTATGGGGTTTCCAAGACATGCAATCACAAGGTATTTACCAGTTTCTGCAATAATGTAGCGTCATATGAGCCACTAACTATCGCTTCAGGTTGACAATTAGATGAGAAGGTGGTGAAACTAGTATCTTACAAGTGCCTCCCCCTGGCGTCATTGTTACGCACACGCCAAGGCATAAGGGGGTGAAGTCCTCAGAAGTGTTCTTGTGTCTGTCAAAACCTGGTATTATAGGACGCTATGGTTCCCTGGCAGAAGGGTGTAAGAGTAGCACACCAACCCGTCTTGTCTCCCAGTCTATCTCAATGTCCCTGTCTGTCTTTCAATGTCCCTATATGTCTTTGTCTCTATCATCATGATCATCATTATCATCATCATCATCATCATCATCATCATCATCATCATCATCATCATCATCATCGTCATCATCATCATCATCATCATCATCATCATCATCATTATCATCATTCCCCGTCTATCTGTCTATATGCCTGTGTACATACCAGATGGCCTGCATGTTTGTCTGTCAGCAAAACAAAGACTTAACAAAGAGGTCATTGGGTTTTTGTTTTTTTCGTGTTTTTATTTTTAATAAGTAAAGCTAAAACACCCGTCGCGATACAACCTTCGTGGTTGAAAACGACGTTAAACACCAAATAAAGAAAGAAAGCTAAAACACTGTTCAAAGTATCGCATGCGCGCTAATTTTGTTTAAAACAATAGTACCACATTGGCAACAAAGCACAACTAAAAAGTAGAATCAAATTTTAAAAAAAAACTGTTTAATTTTGTGTGCTGTTGAAGTGAGCATAGGCACGCACGCACACACACACACACACACACACACACACACACACACACACACACACACACACACACACACACACACACACACACACACACACATTTACAAGACCTCTACCATGTAACATTCAGGCGTTCGTGTCAAAACAGAGAATCAACTCAAAATCATGGGCATAGCATCCCGCAGTGGGGCACTGCGGTTATGAAATTAAAGGCCCCTCCTGTTTTTGGAACCGCAGGAGCTTTCTAGTTTGCTGTTAGGTAGATTTTTGGTTCCTCTTTCCTGTCATGCTCTCTTTTTCTTCATGAATTCTTTTCTTTTTTCTGCCTTCTTGCTCATTCACCTGTATTTTTTCCAAAAATCTCTTCTCTTGCCGCTTGTCTCGCGATTCATGTATAGTTTAATCTGTTAGTGTTCTGATGTAAGTCCAGCAGTAGATAGGTTAAGCCTATTTTAACATACTGGAAACTGGTAATCTTCCAGTAGGTATTAATTTAGTTTTACTAAAGCCTGCTGGGACACAAGTAATGGGTTAGTGCATTTGTAAACAGGAATCGCTTGACAAGTGGCCCCCTTCATCCCCCCCTTCCTCGTCCTGATATGGCTCTGCGTAGTCGGCTGGAGGTTAAGCAACAAATAAACAAAATGGGCATAGCACCTTCTTCCACAAAATGTACAGGGGAGCTCCCATAATCTCTCACATCGTCTCAGGTGCTTGAAAAGTCCCCCATAACCGACAGGAGGGCAGGCTAATTAGTGGTGTGATCTGCCTCGGTGACACAAGAGATTTTTTTCTCCAAATCAGATCTTTCACCCTTGGGTTAGGAGCGAAGGGGGAGGGGTCAAGTGGGGTTGGAGAAACGGTCGTTTGGATTACGTAGGAACCCTTCTTTTGAAGCCTCCTGAATTCAGCCCCCCCCCCCCCCTCCCCCTTTCACGTCCACTTGAAGGATATCAGCTCTCTACCTTCTAGACCTTGTTTTGGTGTGAGAGATTTTGGAGGTTTAAAAGCCCCCCGCGGGTTAGGGGGAAGAATTTACCCGATGCTCCCCAGCATGTCGTAAGAGGCGACTAACGGATTCGGTTTCTCCTTTTACCATTGTTAAGTGTTTCTTGTATAGAATATAGTCAATTTTTGTAAAGATTTTAGTCAAGCAGTATGTAAGAAATGTTAAGTTCTTTGTACTGGAAACTTGCATTCTCCTAGTAAGGTAATATATTGTACTACGTTGCAAGCCCCTGGAGCAAATTTTTGATAGTGAATTTTGTGAACAAGAAACAATTGACAAGTGGCTCTATCCCATCTCCCCTCTTTCCCCGTCGCGATATAACCTTCGTGGTTGAAAACGACGTTAAACACCAAATAAAGAAAGAAAGAAAGGAGGTTTAAAAGTGTGTGTGTGTGTGTGTGAGGGGGACGGTGGCGGGTGGAGAGAGAGAGGGGGGGGCGGTGGCGGGTGGAGGGAGGGAGGGAGGGAGGGAGGAGCATTGTTGTTCTGATTCAGGAAGGAAAAAAACCCAGTGCGAAAGGGGAAGGATTAATCGGTATTAGAATTTTTTTGTAATAAAAACAGAAATGCTAATCTGGTCATTATATACTACTCTGACCTTAATGTTGGCATTACGTTACGGAAACATTACAATAACCATATCTTTTCTATCCTAAATTCATGGTTAATAAGATTGTTTAGCCTCGAGGCAAGCGGAAATTACCGCGGCTGTTTTGGGTTTCCGTAATTTGCCTACCTTATTTCTCTGCCGAACCGAATACGCATTTACATCATGATTTTAGAAAATAGACCAACAGAAAACTGTGTGCTCATGCGTATGCGTGGTCTTTTCCCACAAACCAATTGTCTTATTCACATGCAGTAACTGTTCGCAGCCGTCGCGACATAACCTTCGTGGTTGAAAACGACGTTAAACATCAAATAAAGTGATTGAATGCACGTTTTTTGATAACCACGTTGCCACCTTGTTTTCTCTTGCCAAGTATTTATTATTTCTCAATGGTCTTAAGCAAAGAATCTGTTGTTTTATAGCTAACTGATCGCTAATTTCCTGGTGTAAATTAAATTTACATTTTTTTGTAGATAAAAGCTCAATACATATTACGCGCTTGCGAGGTAAAGTAATCAATTCCGTGCTCATGTGTGAGTGTGAGTGTGTTTGTGTGTGTGTGTGTGTGTGTGTGTGTGTGTGTGTCAAAATCTCAGTGAAAGGATCGTATGATGTGTTTTAATGTTCAAAGAATATAATGTTGGTTTAAACAAGTTTATTCAGTAAATTTCATTGGAATATTGCCGCATACATGAAATAAGGAACATGGAGCACAACAAGCTAGGCTTATGAGCGTACTCTTAAAAGCAAATGAAATTTGGCGGACGATTTTAATATAACAAGTTTGAAATAATGTCAAAATAATAATGGTGAATTATGGTAGACAAACATGTAACAATAAAAGGAACAAAAAACACAATGCTAAACTAACAACAGTACTCACACGCGCTCGCACACTCACTCGCACACACACGCACACGATGACTTCCACGTGGTAGAAAATAGAATATAATGTTACAATAGGTTACCCTTTCTTTGGCGGAAATAATACCCTCGTATAACCAAAGAGTCGTTAGAAACTCTCATAGGTACTTTCTGTCTATTGTCTTTGCCCTAAACGCTCAGACATCAAAGTGCCCTCATAAATCGTGAAAAGAACAACACCCTACAAGATTCCACAATGTTAAGGGAATTTGATCTTTGACATTTGATCCCGGTGGATTAAGGGGCTTGGACAGAAAACAGCCGCGAGGTGTCGCTTCGCTAGGATGTGAGGGGGTCACATGATCTCTTTGCTTTGTTTGCACCGGTTATTCTGTGTCCGCAATTGGCTCGGTTCGCCTACCGTGGTAGATTTGAGAACGTATTCTCAGTGACTCGTGAAGTCCTTTACAGTTTGTTGGTGATAATGAGATTTGTTTGGTTGTAAAATCGGAAATTGGTGTTAGTCACGAAAACACGGGGAACGACCGGAGCAGATAACGATAGAATATAATAGACGGGCGCAATGGCCTGGTGGATAATACGTACGCCTGCGGAAGGTCGCGGGTTCGAATCCCGGCCCCTCCTTTGGGGTTAATGGTGCAGAACTGCTAGTGACTTATTCCCCTTCGTGTGTACACGCAAGCAAAAGACCAATTAAGTGCGCATGGAAGAGATCTTGTAATCTATGTCAGTTCGGTGGCTTAACATTAATTTACCAACAGAATAGATTTTCTATTTTGTTGTTGAATTAGCCTTTTCATGTTCAAGAACATAACACGATAGAGAAAGACAGAAATTGTACCCAGAGCTTTAGAAAGATCATTCTTATAGTGACACATTTAATCGAAATAGCTTAATTTGTACATATTCTTGTTCCCTCACACATAGGCCACACATACTGCATGTACAGTACTAAGATTAAAGGTTTAAAATTTCATCAAATTAAACCTGGAAAATCACTGACGGACAAGCGCTGCTTTTGCCAACTTTGGGCGCCCGCGTTTCCGCTTTTGCCCGATGGGTATCATCTTCGCTTGGAATGGAGCTTCCACATCCCAAAGAGTGCTTGCAAATGTTGCCCTTGAGAAATTCTGGGCAGTTGCACCTGAACTGGTCAGAGTCTGGGTCAATTGTGACCTTCCAGATGGCATGTCTACAGGCAGCAAAGTCATCGAAATCTGCCCATGAGGCAGATTGGTTCTTTTCTTTAACATCCCTGATGGCTGTAGCTAACTCCTTGTCTGAGGTTGAGGATGCGACGCAGATCAAGTTGCCTGCCTTCAGCGACTCCCTAGGCGATGAGGCCCACTGATAAGCCTCCGTCCACAATTTGAGATCACGCTTGGGGACATCCTGCACAGGGATTTTGGGCTCATCTCCATCTCTACCTGGGGCTCTCTCGGCAGACCAGTTCTTCACAATGTCTTGCTCAACAACAGCGAGGAATCTGGACAACTCCAATCTTTCACGAATGGTATTCTGCCTCTTGATTTGCATGTTGGTGGATTCCAGGGCATTGTTGGTTGAGGGGTGATCAATGGCATATCCCTCGTACCAGGTGATGTTCTGATCGAGCCATGAGCTCTCAAAATATTCGATGAAGGAAGCCACTCCTTTTTCCTCTGATGCCTTCCACTTTCTAAGGAACAGAGCTGCGGCTTGGAGGAACGAATCATCTCCAGGACACGTTTGGAGAATGCAAATGTCTGCCCTGACCTGAGCTCGCAGCTCCTTGTTTTTTATTTTGACAAGCTGCTTGTCGGTATTCATTATTACATGAGCCCAGCACATAACTACTTTGTCAGCATCTTGCCCAAAAGCCAGTGTGAAGCTGTTCCTGACAGCTCCCGCGGCATCAGCAATGAGGGTAGAGGGTTGGAAATGGAATACATTGTTTGTTGCCAGACTGACACCTGAAATCACTGCAGAGAAGAGGAACTTGAAATCAGCTCTTGTTTCGTTGACAGGAACAGCCAGAACCAAGGGATGGAATCTCCGAACAGCGTCAGAGTAGCCAGCGATCAAAACAGGGAAGTCCTACCAGATAAGTTTATAAGTCGCGTCAGCATGAACGTTCTTTGACCTCGCCCCCAGCTTCAGTAGACGCTTTGTTGAAACCGCGAGTCGAAAAGATGACTCTCCAGACCCTTCTGCATGACCAGACTCGAAGCCGACGACAAATACCTTATCTTCATCCTCAGGTAAGTCTTGCCTTTTTTCTGGCCAGCTTTCAAGTTCTCCTAATGAAACAGAGTGTCTCCCAAACAAGGTGTTCTTCATCACGGATAGATAGTTCTTGAGCTGAGCGTCTGTTGGCATTTTACACCCTCGATTTCGTAATGCAACGAGGATCGCCCGGGGTTTTTTTACCCCATCCTTGAAAAGCTGCTGTGCATATGACGAGTTTCGTGTCCGGATCAATTCCGCGCGTCTTTGGTGCCTGAGAGTGGTCGTGGTCTCCAAACAGGTACAGTACAACTCCGTCATCTTCTGCCTTGTACAGCAGGTACGCATGTGCAGGACAAGGTGCCCCTCTCTTGCATCTGTAGTAGACCTTCTGGCCGTCACTGGTGTGCGTTGTGTTGTACACAGCCCAGCAGTCATTCTGAAACATAAACAGAACTTGCATTCAGAAACCAGCCCTTTGTTACCCCTGTGAACCCCTTCCCCAATGGGACAGATGCAAAATGTTGGTCTCTACATTAGCGAAGTTGTTAAACAGCTAGACAATGTATTATTACCCCATGGCATCGTGATTATTCCTGCCAAATTGGGTGAAATAGAGCTTACAAAATACTGACAAACGGAGAGATATACATGTGACAGGCTTCGGTTCCCAAAACATAGTTGTTCCCAGGCAAACCGGGTGCACACAAAAGTCACAAAGTGACAAGGGGATATAATGTGAAAACACTATACTAACCAGCTTCATGTAGTCTGCAGCTTCCTTGCAGTTGTCAAACTCTGATTCTTTTGTGTAGACTCTCCCAGCTCCACGTTGCCTTTTTTTGTGGAGGCTGTTCAGGTTCCGAATCTTCAGATGATTCTTGTGTGATTTGTGCCACTATTTCAAACTCCATAGTTGGTGTGTTGATGCTAGGTCAGACATAAATGCAATGGCAAGATCTCGAAGGAAGGATACATTCTTCATGAGAAGATGTCAAGAATTCACACTGGTTCATCAATCAAAAAACTGAAAAATACTGCCACTGAAAACTACTCAAGAAAATTAACATTGACCATAATTCACCTAGTGTCAACATTGACCATAATTCACCTAGTGTCAACATTGATCATAACTCACCCAGTGCAATTGTGTGATGAATGGCCATACATTGTACGCAGTTAGTGAAAACTACTCGAGAAAAGCAACATTGACCATTCATCCATTCTTTGTAGCTATTTTGTTGTTGAAAACGTCTAATTTGTTGCTCAAAGTGGCTAATCAATTGCTGAGCGTATTTTTTGTTGCTGAAGTGTATTAATTGTTGGCGAATCATCCATTCAGTTGCTGGTTTATTTTTATTGTTGCAGATTCAGCTTTTCTGTTGGTAATTAAAATTTCTGTTGCTGGAAGCATCTATTTATGTGGTGAAAGCGGCTAATTATGTAATTTGTCTGTCTAATTTGAGGGACCATTAAATACAAAACACGAAAATACCCAGCATGCTTCATCCGAAAGTGACGTATGGCTACCAGAATGGTGGGGATAAAAACGGATATACACGTGAAAGATATCGATCGTGCGAGTTTCAGCCAATGAACAAAGAAGAAGAATAAAGTTCTGTGCTGGGTCACCACTTTCGCTTGAGTATCCTCTGTTATAAATCCAAGAAGGTATAATTGTTTGGTGATTACAGGTCAATCTGTCCTCTTCTTATTTCGTTCTTTATGCAGCATTTTCGGCAAGGGCTTTTTCTCTCTCTCTCTCTCTCTCTCTCTCTCTCTCTCTCTCTCTCTCTCTCTCTCTCTCTCTCTCTCTCTCTCTCTCTCTCTCTCTCTCTCTCTCTCTCTCTCTCTCTCTCTCTCTCGGTGCACCCTCTCTCTCTCAGTCTCTCCCTCTCTCTCTCTACCTCTCTCTCTCTCTCTCACTCGTTCTCTCTCTCTCTCTCTCTCTTCACCTCCTATTTATTTATAATACCTTGAACAACGTAGTGTTCTTCTTTGTATGCTAAGCCATCTACGTTTCAAACTTGTCATCCGCCAGTTTTAACTGTCAAGTGTACGCACATTTCTCGTTCCGCCAACTCTAAAATTCGCCTCGGATCGCTGCTTCTTAAAACGTTTTCTCTTTCTGCAGTGAAAGCGTTCCGTAAAAAATGTACGCGTTGATTCCTTGCCCTTTTCAAACGGTGCTTTGATAAACTCAACGCCTCGCTGCATTTTCGACATTCTCTGTCAAGCAATTACGGTTTGATGCGGGGGCGCTAAAATTGTCGTGTATGGTTCAGTTAGTTCTGTCTGACTAATGACAAGACTATCTCATTAACGACATACGTGCGGCAGTTCTTACGGATCGTACATTAAATTTTGATTTCATGTTCGGATATGAGAAAATCGGAACAACTGTATTAGTTAGTTTTCCTTTTCTTCATCATACTATACAAAGTAACCGAAAATTAGCTTTAAAGTAGCACTAGATCTGCGGGATTCTAGCATTTTGAATTTAAAAAAATGCACGCGGGTTTAATATGTTTGCGATGTTTTATCAGGAACAAATTAGGGTAGTAGTCTATAGTTAAATAGACAGAAAGCAACTGAACTGGAGAGAAAGTGAGATAGAGAGATTTATACTAGAGAGACGAGAGAGAGAGAGAGACAGAGAGAGAGAGAGATAGAGAGAGACAAAGAGAGAGGGAGACAAAGAGAGAGACAAAGAGAGAGAGAGATAGACAAAGAGAAAGAGAGAGAGGGAGAGAGACAAAGAGAGAGAGACAAAGAGAGAGAGAGACAAAGAGAGAATGAGAGACAATGACAACTCTTTATTTAACGAGGGTAATATAATAAGCAGTGATTTGCTTCTTTACATCTGGCCGTCGCCCTATAGGGGGACTAATCTACAATCGCTAAATAATAGAGAGGGGGGAGACAGGGTTAGGGTGTGTGTGTAATGATGGGGGGGGGGGGGGGGCAGACTTCAGAGCTACAGCGGGATTTATTTCCAAAGCACAGTATAACAAGTATTGACTGAATGAAAAAAACGAAGCTAATAAATGTATGACTTTTCTATGAGAAGACAAGACAATGAGGGATCAATGCGAATGACAGACACGTGACATTAATTACTACTCCTGGCACGGTCAAGGTCAAGGTCAAATTCATGACAGGTGGCATGGGGCAAAAATGTACACTTTCCAACTGTGATAATTTAGTTTGGGGGGGGAGGAGTAGAAAAAGAGAAAGAAACAGAGGTGAGACATACGCGGAGAGGGCAAAATAAAACGTCCCCTCGAACGTGTCGGAAAAATCATCATGGCACGTTTAATTCCGTTCGACAAGCAATGATTACCCTTCCTAGCTCTTCCGTTTGCATCATAGTTAGCAGGGGGTGAGGGAGACAACCGCCCATTACCTCCCCTGATAACTCTTCATCCGGCGGGAATGTGGCTGGAGGCGCGGATGGTTACCTGGTGTCAAAGTTCCGCTTGACGTCATGGCGCGTGTCATTTTCAATTCTTTTCCGCTTTTTCGCTCCCTGTTGGTTCATGTTCGTGGAGTTGAAACCACCAAGAATAACCTGTAGCGTATCGTGCATAAACGGTTGGCCTTGTGGTAAGGCGTCCGCCCCGTGATCGGCAGGTCGTGGGTTCGAACCCCGGCCGGGTCATACCTAAGATTTTAAAATTGGCAATCTAGTGGCTGCTCCGCCTGGCATCTGGCATTATGGGGTTAGTGCTAGGACTGGTTGGTCCGATGTCAGAATAATGTGACTGGGAGAGACATGAAGCCTGTGCTGCGACTTCTGTCTTGTGTGTGGCGCACGTTAAATGTCAAAGCAGCACCGCCCTGATAGGGCCCTTCGTGGTCGGCTGGGCGTTAAACAAGCAAACAAACCGTGCATAAAGCGTGCTGTTCTAATGTTTACATTTCGATTTTGTGTTGTTTTGAATAAACACAGAGACAACGACAAAACAAGTCGCGTAAGGCGAAAATACAACATTTAGTCAAGTACAACTTGTAGCTGTCGAACTCACAGAATGAAACTGAACGCAATGCCATTTTTCAGCAAGACCGTATACTCGTAGCATCGTCAGTCCACCGCTCATGGCAAAGGCAGTGAAATTGACAAGAAGAGCGGGGTAGTAGTTGCGCTAAGAAGGATAGCACGCTTTTCTGTACCTCTCTTTGTTTTAACTTTCTGAGCGTGTTTTTAATCCAAACATATCATATCTATATGTTTTTGGAATCAGGAACCGACAAGGAATAAGATGAAAGTGTTTTTAAATTGATTTGGACAATTTAATTTTGATAATAATTTTTATATATTTAATTTTCAGAGCTTGTTTTTAATGCGAATATAACATATTTATATGTTTTTGGAATCAGCAAATGATGGAGAATAAGATAAACGTAAATTTGGATCGTTTTATAAATTTTTATTTTTTTTTACAATTTTCAGATTTTTAATGACCAAAGTCATTAATTAATTTTTAAGCCACCAAGCTGAAATGCAATATCGAAGTCCGGGCTTTGTCGAAGATTACTTGACCCAAATTTCAACCAATTTGGTTGAAAAATGAGGGCGTGACAGTGCCGCCTCAACTTTCACGAAAAGCCGGATATGACGTCATCAAAGACATTTATCAAAAAAATGAAAAAAACGTATGGGGATTTCATACCCAGGAACTCTCATGTCAAATTTCATAAAGATCGGTCCAGTAGTTTAGTCTGAATCGCTCTACACACACACACACACACACACACACACACACACACACACACACACACACACACACACGCACAGACAGACAGACAGACACACATACACCACGACCCTCGTCTCGATTCCCCCTCGATGTTAAAATATTTAGTCAAAACTTGACTAAATATAAAAAACGATGAATGCGATGGCACAGACAACGATTGACGAAGTGTATTCAACACGTCTACACTGTTTTAACGGTGGTTTATTCACGAACCAGTTAAAGCCCCAGTCTGCCTCAAATGATTTACAGAACGATTACAAAATATGGATTACAAAATATACGCAGAAGGGTTACTTGATGGTTTGTGCACTAGCACGCACGCAAAGTGTAAACGAAAATAAATGAATATAGGTGTCAATTCACAAACGGTGACACTGATGGGTCCAAAGCTGAAAGTAAAGTGGCATCAGCTTCTGTCACTGGTCCTAAACTCGATAGGGCCTTTTCGGCCCGTCTTCCGGATGACAGTTCTGTATTTTCTGCAGAGTTGAAAGCTTTACAGCTAGCTCTGAAACAGGTATATCAGTCAAAAAAGAAAGACTTCCTGATTCTGTCGGATTCCCTATCGGCTCTTACCGCCGTGAAGAGAACTCAGCTAGATCACCCACTGTTGGTCGAAATCCAAGAGCTACATGCATCTCTGATTGAAGAAGGCAAAAGGATTGTGTTTGCATGGGTGCCATCCCATGTTGGAATTAGAGGCAACTCTGCAGCTGATCAAGCTGCTAAAGAAGCCAGAGAAAGACTCATCACTGACAAACACACAAAGCATTCAGATTTCAGAACTCGCACCAACATGTACATAAAGTACCTATGGCAGAGTGAATGGGACGAATGTGAAGAAAATAAACTTCATAAGATCGTCCCCCAGCTGTCGGACAGCCTACCCCAATGTCGCCTCAACAGGAAAGAAGAGACAGTTCTCTGTCGCTTACACATTGGGCACAGTCACATTACACATTCGTATCTGCTGAAAGGTGAAGATCCACCATACTGTTTTGGATGTGACGAACCATGGACATTAGAACATGTTCTCACAAAATGTGTAGACGTTCAAGAATTTCGAGACAAACACTACAATGCGGAAACACTGAAGGTTTTATTCCGGGATGTTCCCCCGGACAAGATTTTTAACTTTTTAAAAGAGATCAAGATTTTTTACAAGATTTAAAGTACCAGAAGTGAAAAATATTAATTTTTAGAACCTTCTTTTACAGTGATAGATTTGAATGTAAATAGTCTGAAACGTAGAACTTGCCATATGAAGGGAAAAGAAAATAACTGCATCGGTCTCGAATAGCAGCTAGCATCTGCTGAAGAGACATTAAACCCCAAAAACCATCACAAACGGTGCAACGCAAACCACTCTACTTGGTCATAGCAAAGACCATGCATCATGATCTCCTTTCTCCTATCCACATTGTTGTTATTTTTCTTTAACGACGCTACGAGTTTAGCAACAATAACTCACTAGCTACTCTAATTACAAGCAAACTGATTTCATTTCAAAATTAATGATTAGTCTCCGCAGTCTCCACGGCACTTAAAACCATTCTCTCTTCAAAAATGTTCTCCGTAACTTCAGTGGCGATTTCCGTGCATAATTTATCACAGACTTCTCAGTCGTCCATAATAACTCGGTCGCTAATAGTTCCGCACCAACGTCCATATCGTACAACAATGTATACGCTATCCCACTTATCACCTAAACGAGCGTGATGAGAGAAAATAACGACGGCTGGATGGCCAAGGATACATGATGACCACTGACAGAGAAGCTGGACCTAGCGTGCGGACACGACACAGTGCAGAGATGGACAGAGACACACGGTCAAGCTGACCAGTCGTCTGGTCCTGGCCCTGGATGAGTGATGACCAGTGGAGGTGTAATCGGTCAACACACGCAATTGCAGGGGTCACTCTGGTATGCAACGGGTGTATTTATGTGTGTATGTCAGTAAGCATTTTTGCCTCTTAGAGGTGAAACAATGAAAGCATGTATTTTTTTATAATTGAAAAAATGACGTTCAAGTTCACGTTCTTGTACATTTAAAAACAAAATAATACACTCTTCTTCTTCTGCGTTCGTGGGCTGAAATTCCCACGTACACTCGTGTTTTTGCACGAGTGGAATTTTACGTGTATGACCGTTTTTACCCCGCCATTTAGGCAGCCATACGCCGCTTTCGGAGGAAGCTTACTGGGTATTTTCGTGTTTCTATAACCCACCGAACTCTGACATGGATTACAGGATCTTTTCCGTGCGCACTTGGTCTTGTGCTTGCGTGTACACACGAAGGGGGTTAAGGCACTAGCAGGTCTGCACATAAGTTGACCTGGGAGATAGGAAAAATCTCCACTCTTAATCCACCAGGCGGCAGCGACCGGGATTCGAAGTCACGACCTCCCGATTAGGAGGCGGACGTCTTACCACCACGCCACTGCGCCCGTCATAATACACTCTATCTCCTTTATTTCTGTTAGCAGTTTTTCTCACAGAATTTGAAATAACAACACAATTAAATCCAAAGAGCACAACAAGTTTTGCTTGTATGCTCCTTTGTTCTCGTTTATACTTTTTCAGTCAACTACAAATTACATTCGGACAAGATGGAAACGCATCCAAAGGCTAGAATCTGGAAACAAAAATCGTTTAGAATTGATGTCCTGTCTTTCGTTATTGAAGACAAAATAGTCATGCAAAGGTTTATTCTAAGTTTCTGAGACTACTCTGTCACCTGACCCTCACAACTGGAATCATAGATTTTTCCTACCATCGCCCCCCCTCCCCCCTTTATCATTCTGTTCATATCGACGGCGGCCTGTTTATATCCGCACACATTCTTAACACGGACCGCTTCGAGATTTATAGTGCCTTCCCGTGGCAATAGCCTATGTTTAGCTGATTTAAAAATCGAAACCTCCAATCATAATGCCTTATCAGCTATCTTGGGCGTTAATCATGTTCATTTCACTGTGAGAATCCGACTATTATCGGACTTTTACAGCCAGAGTGGTTTGAATAACTCGGGGTCTAAAGCCAAGTATTCTTTGTTTTGTTTCTGATTGCGCTTTGAAAATAGGCTTTTGTTTTGCTTGAGTTGCCTTGGTTTCGTCAATTTCTTTGCTTGGTTTATGTATCTGAACTTGTCAAATCCAGGTGCACGGAGCCCCTGGGGCTTTTAGTCATACCTCAGGCAGCTATCCGTTAGAAGAACTACCAAGTTTCATTGACTTGCACCCAAAGAGTCAAGAACTGCGATTTTTTTACGAATTAATTTCGTACTCGGACCCGGCTGGTCTTGGCCTATTTTTGGATCTAAATTTAGATCAGGTAGATCACCACATGCACATCATGCACAACTGAAAAGACACGTCAATAGCAAACTATGTCAGACGTCATCATGAGTTTGTGTAAAACAAAATGGAGGCCGGAATCACTCAGTTGAATCGAACTCCGACCAAACACCACGTAATAACTAGGTTAATTTATATATGCACTCGCGTGAACAAGAAACTGTACATTGTCGTTTGTTCAAATATGTGCACCCTGACACAGTGTCATTATCCTCATCGCCCGACCCACCATCGCACCCAACATCAGCACCCCCACCTTTCTCCTCCACCCTCCCCCCTCCCACCCCAATGCTCCTAACAGCCTTTCACCTGTACCCTGACGGCTCCCCCTCCTTTGTGTCGTCTGCTAATTTGTGTCGGATTATCCTTCTTGATCTCACCTTTAGCCCGATCGCTGACCGCCCCCTGGCGAGCTGGGAGGGGCGATAACTCTTGTCGATCGGGAGGAAAACACGGGGTATCTATGAGGGGGGGAGAATTTACCGGGTAATGTTGGGGATACATACTGGATTTGGTGGGTGTGGGAAACGTCTGGCTGTTGCCTTGAAACTGACTGACCAGTGAAGTTAATATTATCAATTTTATTTTGTGAGAGGGGGGACAAAACGGATGCCTGAGTCTTGCAGATTACAAATGAGTGGACTATTTCCACGTACCAAAATAAATTGTCGAAATACTGGCATGATAGAAGTATCAACAAAGAACTGTGCACACACAGCGGCTTTAAAAAAACATAATAAAGAAAGAAGGAAATAAATAGATAAATGATCAAATAAATAGATACGTACATGAGTAAAGAAATAAACACGTAAATAGATAGATAAATAAATAAATACAAGTTGTCATCACCTTAAAATGATAACAACCATTGTCATTTTCTTCCACTTTGTCGTTGTCTTGGCTCAAATATCAGCACCAGATCAGTTCTCTGTAATCAGTAATCACAATGCTATTATTTGCAAAACCACTTCTGGTTATTATCATCATCGAAAAGAATACAGCCACATATATTATGTTTCTGACTAAAACCATTGAGCATCACAAATATGTACAGCGCTCGAGATACCGATATCACACATTGTTTATTCTTCTTTCAAGTGACCGTCTCTGTTATGATGAAAAGACACATTACAAGTGAAGCGGAATGTGTACTTCTGAATGAAACATTCATACTTCAGTGTCTTCGGTCAACCAGAAATAACTAGGAAAATGACATAGCAACAATGACGCGACACGGTTTTCCTCTCATGACTCAAAAAGCACTAGCACCGCAAACCGGCGTACGTTAAAAAAAATCCATTTGAAGCAGTCGTATTCATTAGGCATGACAACGCATAAAGCCTCTCCCAGCTTTTGAAATCGAACACACATAAAAAAGAATAACAATAAGCGAAGCATCCTTGCGTGTCCTACGTTCGTTCGATTCAGCCAAGCATTACGCTCAAGGGCGAGGCACTCTGGCGGTCCCATTGGTCGACTGGCAGCAAGCAGACGACAACTGAATGGGCGCGCACCTTTCTGCTGGCGCGAGGCCCGCACGTGGAAAAGGGGAGGGTCTAATGGCAGGACGTAACCTGAAGCTAGCGAACACCCTACAAGCTAGGTTGGGAGTGAAAAGGTGCGAAATGGTTTCTGGTTGTTTTATGTACCTGCACGCTGGCTCGTTATGACTGCTAAGTGCGTTATGAGTGGGGAGACGGGTCGGAATGTTTATAATTGAATGAGAACTATTTTCATCACGAGTGTATGATTGTAAAGGAGCGTGTGTCATAATACCGGTTAGCCTGTATGGGTTTTAGTTAGCATTCAGTGATAGATACTGAGACGCTTCATCCGAAATCGGTGATGATTGTTGGTAGAAAAGTTCATGTTAAGCCGATACTAGTGTGGTAAAATATGTGTCACAGCGAATAAGCTATTCACTATTCAGATGAAAGACTTACACATAACAGGAGCCATTCCTTTACATAATCTCGTCAATATCAGTGAGATATACCGAGACTTTCAGCTGATTCGATGACGATTCAGTCCTTGGCGAAGACAGTTTATTTCTGGACATTACACCTTTGTGATATTTGTGTCAAACTAAACAGAATTACAGAACCTTGCGTGACATTTTCGTTGGACTTTAATGATAGACATTGATACTTTTCTTCCGAAAAAAGTGGTGATTCTTGAGTGAAAACTGTTTATGTTTGGACAAATAGGCCTACTCTTGGGATGTGTCACAGCGAATAAGCTTATATAAGACTTCGCGTGAAAGACATGTGTACACTGAACTAAGACTGTTACTTCCCAAGTCAGTGAACAGTTATTTGGGATGCTGCCAGTGTTTTGACTGATCGACCAAGTGGAGACAAAGCGAGGACTGTGACTTTGCACTGATCGAGTGTGTCTGCTGTAGAACTGGTTTTGTTTTTCTGGTATTGATCTGACCTGCGACAAACCTCCTCTTGTGACTTGTACTCTGTCAGGGACATTGGACTGGCATGATAAGGTATGGTTTTTCTTTCTGTCTGTCTGTCTTTTTGTATGTCTGTCTGTCTGTGTATAACTGTCTGTCGCTCTCTCACACACACACACACACACACACACACACACACACACACACACACACACACACACACACACACACACACACAAACACACACACTCACACACACACACACACACACACACACACACACAACACACACACACACACACGCTGACAGAATATATGATTGATGAAATACATGCGCGAATATTACACCTTTCAATATGTAAACAATACAATTGTCACGAGTGTCTTTGTTTCGTTCATTTCTCACATCTCTTCTTTGGAAATGTAAGCTTCCCTTTTTCTCTATTCGTGGATTGGTTGACTGGAAAGCTGTTGACCTTATCATTGGTTTACTGGTTATGCAAATGTCTTTCCTTGTACCGATTGGAAATAACATTTTGACCATGTGTATAATATCCGCTTTATCCGAATTTCCCTTATCCATCCAAACCGCAAGCCTATCGTCTGCAAAGACGACTTACTTGTGATACAACTTATGCTAAAACAGTAGTGCACATTAACATCCACGTACGTTTCATACATGAAAATAACCATAGAGAAAGAGTATTCTGTTCTTACATCGATGGCACACTTACTGTACAGGTAAATGGTAGTGTAGCACACGAACCGACAATAGAACTCATTAGCAGACCTGGCCAGAGATGATTATCGCTTTGAAGCATGCAGCTACCATAAACAAAGTGTGTTCCATAGGGGTTACGTTTGTTGTCTCTTGTTGGAGGTTTTGATTGATTAGTTTTAGGCTTAGTCATCGGTTTGTCTTTCTCTTTTGAATTACTTCTGTCTGTCTGTCTGATTGCCTGTCTGTCTGTCTCTCTGTCTCTGTCTCTGTCTGTTTGTCTGTCTGTCTGTCTCTCTCTCTCTCTCTCTCTCTCTCTCTCTCTCTCTCTCTCTCTCTCTCTCTCTCTCTCTCTCTCTCTCACACACATTCATATTGTTTTTTGTTCTTGTTGACTATCTTAGGGCGAGGGTTGGATGTAAAAAAAAGCATATATTCTTGCTTATCTATTACCCTCGAAAATAAAGATTTTTCAATCTTGTCTTGTCTTGTCTCTCTCTCTCTCTCTCTCTCTCTCTCTCTCTCTCTCTCTCTCTCTCTCTCTCTCTCTCTCTCTCTCTCTCTCTCTCTCTCTCTCTCTCTCTCTCTCTCTCTCTCTCTCTGAATTCGTTCGTTCTTTCTTTCTTTTTTTGTAGATTAAGAATTGTTACTACTTTCAATTAAAGTAAAATAAAGAAATTTACATGACGTAACAATTAAACGCTTTTTGCATAAAACTGAATAAATCAATCTTTGTTGTGGCTTGTTATACTCAACACGTGCAGATTTTGATGTTAGATGCCATCCTTGTTGAGAATTTGAATATGTTTCATAATGTATCATTTGCAATGTTCTTAACCGCGAATACATTTAAATTGAATGACGCCTTGGTTCTACTGACATCACTTATACGGCATGCCTTTGCTTAAGCCATGTTGTTCATTGTGTGTGTTTATGCGTTGCTGGGTGAAAAGTTGACATTTACAGCAGATTTGTCTACACATATTTGATCTCCTAGTGGTAAGGCGTCCGCCCCGTGATCGGGAGGTCGTGGGTTCGAACCCCGACCGGGTCGCGAGCGATTCCTAAACGCCCCACTGAACGACTGACGTCACAGCCGCTTCGGCCTTTTCCGGAGGAACACCGCGTGCCACTTCGATCGCGTTGCACTTGCTGCAGTCATTCGGCGATGCCACCTTGATTATCAGTTAATAAAGTTATTCTTCAGGCAATATGTAAGAAAGTAGTTTTTTCTTTTGTTACACTTACACATAGTTTTATGAAGATCAGTTTCAGACTCGGCAAAAGAATGGTTGTATCATGAGCGACTGTCAAGTTGTACTAATGTTTACGCTTTGCGCTGCGGTTTAATATGTGTGCTTGTTATTGGCTAATACGGTGAGCCCACGCCGTTTAGTTTGCAGACCGTGCACATGTGAGCTTTGTGTAATCGCGTTTTCATCATAACATACCACCGTGCTAAACCGCTTTGGGGAAAATGGTTTAAAAAAAATAAAAAAATAAACGGAATGCATCAGGGTTGAAAAGATTGAAGGGTGGAGTTAAGGACACACAAGAGGCGAAGCCTTCAAGGCTCACGTAAGAAATAGACAAACAGTAACACAAACTCAATCACTCCGTCACACATACACACCCACACACACAGTAAGCTTAGGTGACACTGTGCAAGAAAGAGAGACACTAGATCTAGATCTGTCTGTGTCTGCATGTAGCCTACTTACAGGGACACGACTGCCAAATAGTCTCGGCCCGCTCAAAATAACAATGACCGAGACCACACACACCACGCGAGAGAGAAAGACTACAGGGAGGCATGCCGTCATGATGCATTAATTGACGTCAAACGCTTTTGACCGTGACGTAATCTTATGCGAGCTTTATCCATAGTCTTGGATAACCACTCACACATAGACTCGGAAATGTTAAAGTTTCTACCACAGACATACACACACACGCACACACGCACACACGCACAGACAGACAAAGTTACGATCGCATAGGCTACACTTACGTGAGCCAAAAATAGATGACAAAAATAAAGCAAAAAAAAAACAAACTCTAAGCAGGAAGGGAGTCGAACCCGAGTCAGCTGACCTTCAAGCTGGAGCACAAACCACTAGGCTACGACAGCAACTGACAGATAGGGCTACAAAAGTGAAGGCATTTCAGGGTTACTCCGTCGTATGTGGCGTTTCTCGCGCATGAAGGTTCTGTTACCAACTCTACGGCTAAGAAAGGTTGCATTTGAAGTTAAATGTCCACTAAAATATCAAAGGGAACACCATTTCTGAACAACACAACGGTTTGCGCTCGCCTCTCGCAGTCGTTCAGGTGAAACCAAATCGGCTTGCCTGATACAGCAGATATTTCAACACTTCCACGTCATACTGAAACACTGAGCTACAGTTTAGTAACGTGATATGTTTTCAATTGTTCGTTCACTTATATTGCTTTCAGATTTAACACACAAAGATGAATGAAACAGTGGCACGGTTTTCGTTGCGAAAATGTGCAATGGCAGTGCTACGCGACCGAAGTGTGTATTATGTACACGCGGTGTTCCTCCGGAAAAGACCGAAGCGACATGTGACGTCAGTCGTTCAGTGGGGCGTTTAGGAATCGCAAATTCGCGGCCGGGTCATACCTAAGACTTTAAAATTGGCAATCTAGTGGCTGCTCCGCCTGGCGTCTGGCATTATGGGGTTAGTGCTAGGACTGGTTGGTCCGGTGTCAGAATAATGTGACTGGGTGAGACATGAAGCCTGTGGCTGTGCTGCGACTTCTGTCTTGTGTGTGGCGCACGTTATATGTCAAAGCAGCACCGCCCTGATATGGCCCTTCGTGGTCGGCTGGGCGTTAAGCAAACAAAACAAACAAATCTTGACTAAGGAATAAAACCCTGCTGTGTACTCTAAAAACAGTCTTTGACCTTGAAACATAGCACGACACTGATCGTTGTGATCGGGCAGTTGCATGGTCAAACCTTGGAATCACGTCCTAGACTTTGATCTTAATTGACTTCATTTTTGTGTGATTTTGTTTTCTTATTGTGTGTGTAAAATTCCAAACATGAACCAAAGACCATCTGATAAAAGCAAATCTCTCTCTCTCTCTCTCTCTCTCTCTCTCTCTCTCTCTCTCTCTCTCTCTCTCTCTCTCTCTCTCTCTCTCTCTCTCTCTCTCTCTCTCTCTCTCTCTTGATCCCTCCCTCCCCCCCTCCCTCCCTACCTCTTCTCTCTCTCTCTCTCTCTCTCTCTCTCTCTCTCTCTCTCTCTCTCTCTCTCTCTCATTACCAATACCTGTCCCAATATCGACCAGTTGGTCTAAGAGGACGTTAAGCCCTAATAGTCAGTCAGTCTCTCTCTCTCTCTCTCTCTCTCTCTCTCTCTCTCTCTCTCTCTCTCTCTCTCTCTCTCTCTCTCTGTTGTTTTTAACACACATACATACACACACACACTAACACTAAAAAACACTAACACACACGCATATATAAGCTTACACACACACAAACACACACACACACACTCATACGTACGCACGCACACACACACACACACACACACACACTCTCTCTCTCTCTCTCTCTCTCGCTCTCTCTCTCTCTCTCTCTCGCTCTCTCTCTCTCTAGCCTCCTTAATAAAAGACTTTTTAAGGAGAGGATGTATGCGGAAGCCCAAAAAGTCTTGTTTTCCGAGACAACAGTTTAGGGGCGATGTTTGAGAAAAAATTTGCCCATTGGAAGTTGACCTTCAGAGTTCACACCTTTCGCGCCCTCTAGTGTCAAGGCTGGTTTCTTCTTAAAGATGTTGTCCGTTCAAAGTAGTTTGTGCGACAAGTGTTCACTTCTAAGGTTTCTGTGGGGACCAAAGGCTCTTTTTATTTCCCAACATATCTTATGATTGACACGTGTAAGATCAATAACAATTTGATAGTGGCAAGTTATGAATGATGCCATGTATGTTGTCCTACTTCCAGGATCTTTCTTTATTTGGTGTTTAACGTCGTTTTCAACCACGAAGGGTTATATCGCGACGGGGAAAGGGGGAAGATGGGATAGAGCCACTTGTTAATTGTTTCTTGTTCACAAAAGCAATAATCAAAAAATTGCTCCAGGGGCTTGCAACGTAGTACAATATATGACCTTACTGGGAGAATGCAAGTTTCCAGTACAAAGGACTTAACATTTCTTACATACTGCTTGACTAAAATCTTTACAAACATTGACTATATTCTATACAAGAAACACTTAACAAGGGTAAAAGGAGAAACAGAATCCGTTAGTCGCCTCTTACGACATGCTGTGGAGCATCGGGTAAATTCTTCCCCCTAACCCGCGGGGGGTTCCAGGATCTTGGAAAGTCGAGAGAAATACGAGGAAAATCCCCACAAGCTTGGCTAAATAGGACCTTGTGGGGCGAGGTGTGTGTGTGTAGGGGGGGGGGGCAGTGGCTTAAATAGACTGATGAAATATATCAAATATGAAGTGGGCGTCCATTATTTTGTAAAATAAATTGCAAAGATATATTTGTTCTCAATGCCGTCAAATTGCCATTCAAAGTTTTGGTTTCTGTATACTCGTAGTTGAAGTTTTTTTTATAAGTTGTTTTATAAAGTTTTTGTTTATGTTTTTTTGGGTTTTTTTTGGGGGGTGGGGTGGGCAGGACAAGGCATTTAAGCAGTAGTCTAGCCTCCTTCTCGTTTTCTCACACCTCCTGCGGAACTCGCAGCTTCCCCATTCCCGCGCAGGCGTCAAATGAGTTGTGTGCCCTTTGCCTTGTTTGTCCAGTTAGTCAGTATAAAGACGTGTGTTTGGACGCCCAAGTCAGTTCTTGAGCATGCGCACTCGTGACTAACCGGTATCCGGTGTTTGGCGTTGTGTTGGTTTTTCTGTATGGCACGCTGTCTGTCTGTCTGTTTGGCATGCGTGTTTGCGACGCTGTTTGTTTGTGTGCGGGTGTGAGTGTGTGTGTGTGTGTGTGTGTAGTTGTGTGTGTGGTTGTGTGTGTGTGTGTGTGTGCGTGTGTGCGTTTGTCTGTGTGTGTCTGTCTGTCTGTTTTGTCTTTCTGTCTCTGTCTCTGTTCCGCTGTCTCTGATTCTGTCTGTCTGTCTCTTCTCTCTCTCTCTCTCTTTCTCTGTATCTCTCTTCACCATCCCCCCCCCCTCTCAGTCTCTCTCTCTCTCTGTATGTCTCTCTCTCTCTCTCTCTCTCTCTCTCTCACACACACCGACAGACAGAGACGAGACAGACATACAAAGAAAGAGACATACGTTGTGTGTGTGTGTGTGTGTGTGTGTCTGTCTGTCTGTCTGTCTTTCTGTCTGTCTGTCTGTCTGTCTGTCTGTGTGATCGCACGCGGGAGAGCTTATGTGTGTCCGTGTGAGCACAGACAGTTTGAAGTTACGTAGTTTGACAATTAACCCCCATGACCGTCAATGCCAGAAAGATAAATTATCCTGAGTACTGAGTATAGCAAGAATAATCCTGAGTATATACGAGTTTAGGATCCGTGTACACATTCATGCAAGGAGTCACTTGACAAAGTTTAGGGGGTTATGATATAAACTATGCCATAACATTACATGATGAAGCACTTGAAACTATTTTCACTGGACAACACAGTCTTACTTCTTCTTCTTCTTCTCAGTTCTGCGTTCGTGGGCTGAAACTCCCACGTACACTCGTGTTTTTGCACGAGTGGAATTTTACGTGTATGACCGTTTTTACCCCGCCATTAAGGCAGCCATACGCCGCTTTCGGAGGAAGCATGCTGGGTATTTTCGTGTTTCTATAATCCACCGAACTCTGACATGGATTACAGGATCTTTTTCGTGCGCACTTGGTCTTGTGCTTGCGTGTACACACGAAGGGGGATAAGCCACTAGCAGGTCTGCACATAAGTTGACCTGGGAGATCGAAAAATCTCCACACTTAACCCACCAGGCGGCCGCGGGCGAGATTCGAACACAGTCTTACAAATTCCACCCAAAGCTTTCTCAAGGTGTGCCTGTTTGTGCACCCACCGATACAGTTTTCCAACAATGTAAAATCCGCTATTCGCATGCTGCTGTGCTAATGATTGTGTTGATCAAACCATACCGTTTCTGTTGTTGTTAATTAAGTGTATATACCATTCAAATAGTATTGGGATATCGAAATAAGATAAAACAATGTTTCAGGAAATAAGAGGATGAAAGTCGTGTGTTTCTTGCAACAGTTGTCATTCTCTCAGGTGCCAGGATCGAAGCTTATCCGAAAAGTCTCACTTACTTTGGTTAATATTAAGAGTGCTATTTCCTTTTTGTTGCTAAACTAGTTGCAGGCAATACTCATACGAAGTACCGAGAAATGCGTGATTCAAAAAGGCGTCTGAAAATTAACGTTAATAAATAATCAGGTTTGTGGACAGTTCAGAATAGTTGCCAGGTATATATATTTAACACTTTTAAGAATGGCAGGGTCTTTTTGGTTGTATTGTTTTTACTATTGTTTGTTCCAAATGCTAAATTGTTTCGTTCCCGTGTAACATGAATGCTTTTGAAGAGAAGACGTGAACTCGATTTCAAAGTTAAATGTAAAGATATGGCTGAAGCAGTGTTTTACGCCAAAATCTAGTGCACTTAGGAATTCCCTTATTTTGATTTCGATTTTTCCGGTTTTTTGTCTCTTTGGGTCTGACTACGTCTCTCCATCTGTCTGTCTTGGTCTGACTTTGTCTGTCTGTCTCTTGTGTGTGTGTCTCTCTCTCTCTCTCTCTCTCTCTCTCTCTCTCTCTCTCTCTCTCTCTCTCCCTACACTTTTAAATCATAACTGTTACTGCATAACATCTTAATCATCATTTTATTAATCAATGAACCACGTTATTATAACTAGTGTTTTGTTAGTTTTAACCTGATTACAAATTCTTAGTTAATTAGTTATTCGTTTGGCTGTTCAATGCATGTTATATAAATATATAATTGTAATGTATAATGTCATGTATGTCTAAAAGGGACAGGTTGGAAGATTAGGCATTGCCTAAAACCTTTATCCCTTTGTATTAAAGTTTTGAATCTGAATCTGAATCTCTCGTCTCTCTCTCCCTCCCTCTCTCGTCTCTCGTCTCTCTCCCTCCCTCTCTCTCTCTCTCTCTCTTCCTCTCTCTCCGGGTTTAGCGAACAAGCTGGCGTTTCACATCTTATCTCGAGCCAGACACCTCCCATTCTCTTGTTTGTCCACCCGTTTCTGCCTTCACATACGGGTACGTGTGCAAACCGGGTGGCAAATCTCGTTACAAGACGTAAAACCAGCAAACGTGGGATAGGAGGTTTGTCCAAGTTACCGTTACAACTCAAACACTCTGGAAAGCTCGTTGGTTTTTCGTGTCCTGAGAAAATACGTCCCTCATGATTTTACAGCTTTTAAGGCTTTTGGCTGTTTTAATTAATTATAGTGGAGTTATTTTCCCAGTGTATATGTATTTTATTTTATGTCAGTTTTCTAGTGCGTGCACAATTCCCATCGTCCGCTAATTAGCCAAACTGTTTACAGCAAGGTCGCTTCAATAGTATAGGTTTGAAAAGAATGAAAGCACACCTGTGTTTTCAAATTAAACTTATCGAAAGACCTTTTTTTTAAATTTTTAATCTGTAATTGATTAGATGTTTCATGGGATGGTGCACACAACAAACAAACAAGTCGCGTAAGGCGAAAATACAATATTTAGTCAAGTAGCTGTCGAACTCACAGAATGAAACGCAATGCCATTTTACTCGTAGCATCGTCAGGCCACCGCTCATGGCAAAGGCAGTGAAATTGACAAGAAGAGCGGGGTAGTAGTTGCGCTAAGAAGGATAGCACGCTTTTCTGTACCTCTCTTTGTTTTAACTTTCTGAGCGTGTTTTTAATCCAAACATATCATATCTATATGTTTTTGGAATCAGGAACCGACAAGGAATAAGATGAAAGTGTTTTTAAATTGATTTCGACAATTTAATTTTGATAAGAATTTTTATATATTTAATTTTCAGAGCTTGTTTTTAATCCGAATATAACATATTTATATGTTTTTGGAATCAGCAAATGATGGAGAATAAGATAAACGTAAATTTGGATCGTTTTATAAATTTTTATTTTTTTTTACAATTTTCCGATTTTTAATGACCAAAGTCATTAATTAATTTTTAAGCCACCAAGCTGAAATGCAATACCGAACCCCGGGCTTCGTCGAAGATTACTTGACCAAAATTTCAACCAATTTGGTTGAAAAATGAGGGCGTGACAGTGCCGCCTCAACTTTCACGAAAAGCCGGATATGACGTCATCAAAGACATTTATCGAAAAAATGAAAAAAACGTTCGGGGATATCAATCCCAGGAACTCTCATGTAAAATTTCATAAAGATCGGCCCAGTAGTTTGGTCTGAATCGCTCTACACGCACGCACGCACACACACACACACACACACATACACCACGACCCTCGTTTCGATTCCCCCTCGATGTTAAAATATTTAGTCAAAACTTGACTAAATATAAAAATCAGTTACACCCAGTTAAGAAAAAACCAAAATGACAACTATGCAGATTTAGAGATGGAAATATAAGTCAATTATTTCTAGCTTTAGATAAATTAACTGCATACAAAATGTCCAGTAGCAAGGGAAGGAAGACAAATTTGAAAACAAATGTACAAGTCATTTAGGAAGGTACATAAACCAGAAATCTGATAATTATAAAGAAGTCAAATTAGAAAAAAATTAACAATTGTCCGTACTTTTTGTGCAATCTGTGTTAAGTTTGAAGTAACGTGATCCACCAATGTCTGTTCAGATCCACTCAGTTTTTGCCTTTGTCAATGGTCCCCGTCTTCATTCTTGTCTTACATCTGTTGAAAAATGTAAAGTCAGATAATAAATAAAAGAAGTACCGGGTATTGTAAAAACCCTTACATCAAAATCCGCACATTAGGCATGGTTGATCCTTTTCCTACAATCTATTTTCAAATTCAGAAGTAAAACCCTTCACAATATTCTGTTAAAAATCCTCCCAGATTATGGCTTTGTCAATTTTCACGACTTCAATCTGAAGTCACATAATTCTCAAAAAGTCTTGCTAAACCCTCACGTCAAATTCATTGTTAATCCTGTTCGTACAATCTGTTTTCAAAATTTGAATTAAGATCCTTCTAAAAAAACAAAAACAAGTCTGCTAAAATCCTCCCAGCTTCTGTCTGTATCCGCTTTCCCTGACAACGGCCTTGGATAGCAGAAATTCCATCCGCTTTGTGCACAGTTTTCGCCTGGTAATATGATACCGGGTTTTGTTTCTGAGGCTTTTAATCATCGCAACCAGGATATCCGCATAGTTGGCACTGCGCATATGACACTTTGGAACCTTCTTTTTACAGTGATAAACCTGATAGTAAACCGGCACGGTTGGCCTAGAGGTAAGGCGTCCGCCCCGTGATCGGGAGGTCGTGGGTTCGAACCCCGGCCGGGTCATACCTACGACTTTAAAATTGGCAATCTAGTGGCTGCTCCGCCTGGCGTCTGGCATTCTGGGGTTAGTGCTAGGACTGGTTGGTCCGGTGTCAGAATAATGTGACTGGGTGAGACATGAAGCCTGTGCTGCGACTTCTGTCTTGTGTGTGGCGCACGTTATAATTATGTCAAAGCAGCACCGCCCTGATATGGCCCTTCGTGGTCGGCTGGGCGTTCAGCAAACAAACAAACAAACAAACCTGATAGTAAATCGTTGTTAGCATGGAGTTAACCATATGAACTGAATGAGGAAACAAACTGGCTTCGGTATCGAATAGCATGAACTGCTGAAGAGACGAAAAACAATAATAAACAACCAACCAACCAACCAACCAACCAACCACAAACCTTCCACTGCGTATGATACAGTCGAACCTGTTTATAACGACCACTCCAATGGACCAAACAAAAGTGGTCCTTATGGACAGGTTGTGTAATGGGCCGGGGAATCATATGGAGAAAAACTAGTCGGCTGGGATCCTTCGGGTAGGTCGTACGTAATAGACAGGTGGTCTTTATCAATAGGTGGTCGTTATCAAGAGGTTGTCGTGAAGGCAGACCTGTGCGTCTGCACCGTGGTTTGTTTCAGAGATTTTCGATCATCACAACTCGGATAACCGGCATGTTTGCAGTAAAACTCCCGCGTGGAGGGGGATTATGGGAAATGTGTCGAATTGTGTCTGTTTGCCAGATAAGACCGGTGTTAGTGTCACTTGACGATCAGTCCAACACCACAGGGAGATCTGTTAACTTGCACTCAGCTGATAAGCAGTTAGAAAGGGGATTAAACGGGTTAGAAATGTTTTCCGACTGTGGGCACCTAATCTGCATTACACCCCCGCGGGTTAGGGGGAAGAAATTACCCCTCCCTGGTCCCCCCGCGGGTTAGGGGGAAGAATTTACCCCTCCCTGGTCCCCCCGCGGGTTAGGGGGAAGAATTTACCCGATGCTCCCCAGCATGTCGTAAGAGGCGACTAACGGATTCTGTTTCTTCTTTTACCCTTGTTAAGTGTTTCTTGTATAGAATATAGTCAATTTTTGTAAAGATTTTAGTCAAGCAGTATGTAAGAAATGTTTAGTCCTTTGTACTGGAAACTTGCATTCTCCCAGTAAGGTCATATATTGTACTACGTTGCAAGCCCCTGGAGCAAATTTTTGATTAGTGCTTTTGTGAACAAGAAACAATTGACAAGTGGCTCTATCCCATCTCCCCCCTTTCCCCTTCGCGATATAACCTTCGTGGTTGAAAACGACGTTAAACACCAAATAAAGAAAGAAAGAAATTCTGCATTACTATTGTACTTTGTTCTATCCCTTTGTTTCCTTCTGGCACCGACATGCAATGATTCGTGGGGGGGGGGGGGGTGTGATGGTGGAGGGGGGATGGGGGGGGGGGAGAAAAACACATTTAGAAAATAACTAAGTAATCTGATTTTTTGTTAAATGCATATTGACGATTTTTTCTCCTCGAACGTGTAGCTAATAGATGGAAACTGCACATCCTTTAATCAAAGTATTATGTACATTGTAATTGCTTTACTTCTATCAAGAATTCAAACGGCAAAAACATTGCTCGTCAAAATTATTGTCAAAAGAAATACATGTAAACAGGGCTCTGTTTTGAAGGCATGTTCAAGGGTATATCACATTTTCCCTTTTCAGGTGTTTACTTTCGAGGTTAGCTTTCAGTACGGGAACAAATATTTGTAATGTCTGAAAAGTTGACGGACTCACAAAGAGCTTTTTGACACAATGACAAAGTGTTTGTCTTGAACCTTTGTTTGTGGAGTGAGATATGCAGATATTTCCACCCCTCAGGCAATTAGCTGATCCCATATGGCAGAGTGATATCAGTAATATCATCCGCCACCGCACAGGGTCAGCCAATTAGACGAGAAGGGTTTCCAGCCGATAGCCAATCGCCGTCGAGTGTCAACACTTGAGGTTCCATGTTCAACAAATGGCCTGTTTACTTTGTACATGGTCAGCTCTTTGTCCAGGGAGAGACGGTTAATTGCCCGAGTGGACCTGCGAGACTTTGCGAGGCTTCCCTTTCAGGCGTTTTGACAGGGGCTGTTGAAGAAGGATACATATTTGAAGAGCCTTTAGCCAAAGCGAAGCTCCAAAACGTTTTGTTGTTGGTACCACGGGAGGAGATACTTTGGAAGTATGTTAAGGGTTACGAGCAAACCAACATCGTGTGTGTTGATACCGGGGAATTATTTGGGGGGTTACAAGTAAACGAACATCGTGTGTGTTGAGTATCATATTTTTAACGCGCAAGTTTGAACGTGCTTTCGTACTCGCGCAAACGCGCGCACAGACAGACCTTCACTGAGACACGAGCACGACAGTCAGAACCACAATCAGATTTTCAGAGACTAGATACACAGAAAGTGAAAACACGGCCTATGAGAAACAGAGACGTGAGAGAGAGAACAGAGAGAAAATAGATGGGGCAGGAAGAAAGAGAGAGAGAGAGAGAGAGAGAGAGAGAGAGAGAGATATAGAGAGAGAAAGAGAGAGAGAGAAAGAGAGAGAGAAAGAAAGAGAGAGAGAGAGAAAGAGAGAGAGAGAGAAAGAGAACGGGGGGGGGGGGGGGCAGAGAAACTGGGAGAAATAGATACAGAGACGAAAACAGAGCGAGTGAGAGAGGGGGTAAGGAGAAGAGAGCGAGGAAAACAGAGAGAGAGAGAGAGAGAGAGAGAGAGAGAGAGAGAGAGAGATTATTAACACAACATCAAAAAACTTTTTCCATCAGTTTGTTCAAGCACTGTGCTCGAGCCTTTCTCGTATTTTTCTATTTTGATACGAGAGGCATTTGCATCTTTTCACTGCCTATTTGCCCGCCAGAACCCCTTTTCATATTTATAATCCACTTCACACTGTAACAAAACTTGAATATCAATGCGGTAGCGAGCAAATAATCTCCATTTCAACTAAAGCAAACTCTCTCGCAGCCACCCGAGTCTGGAGAGGGTGCGTGGCATGTAGCGTCGTCCACAAATCTACCCGGTTCTACCCGTTTAACCTCGGGGTGACAGCTCCCTTCTCAAACCCTACAAGCGGGTGGATTATCGGGTGGGCAAATAATCTCTCAGCCTCTCGTGAGTATGTACCCACTCCTCTCAGTCCGCCCGATCCTGGCCGCTAGAGCAAACTGGACGCCGTCTTGTAAATGCCACTGACATGGAAAGACATTTCGGTTGGAAAATTAGCGGTGTTCAACACAACGAATAAAATATGATCAAGCTGTCTGTAAAGATATAAAAACAAATAGTGTCCACATGTTCCAAAATTCAGAATACAAATTCAAAATAAAAAATGCTGTCTGTAAAAAGTTGCAGTGTTTAACATGCAGTGATACTGAATGATACGTTTGTGGTGGTGGGGGGGGGGGGGGGTGGGGGGGTGGGGGGGGTGCGAAGTTGTAGTTTACAATAAATATATAAAATGAGGCTATCCAGACATTTCAATGACATGAAAAGAAGAAATATGATAACGCTGTCAGTAAAACATTGCAGTGTTTAACAGTGATACTGAATGACACTTCGTTGGGAAAAAGCTGTAGCTAGTTTACAATAAAATTGAAGAATTAGAATGAGGCTGTCTTGAAAATGTCAAGGACATGAAAAGAGATGTTGGTTAAAAAGCTGCAGTTTTGATAAAAATGAAGCATTATTCTGTCTGGAAAATGCCACTGACATTTAAAAACAATGACTGATTTTTAATATTTAATTTGGTACATCATGAAAATCATAATGACTCAAACAGTACTACTGACATGGACATATTTTACCCTCAAAAATGTGGTCTTTAATGACATTATAGCAAACTACTCTCGTGTTGAACACAGTGAAAAGTTAGAGTTCCGGAGTCTATAATATTGAAAGACACATTTTGCTTGGTTTTGACATGGATGAATTAGAATAAGGCTGTCTTGAAAATGCTGATTACAAAGAAAGACATGTTGCTAAAAATGTTGTGGTTTAGAATGTCGTTAAGAGTAACACTACTACTGGACAGACATTTGGTGAGAAGTTTTGCTGGGTAAGCTGATGAATAAAATAACGATGTCTTTAAGCGGCTGATATTAACAGACTGTTGCAGCAAAAAGTGTTCCAAAACGCAGTAAAACATAATTTATAACAACAACAACAAAGTTGCACAGTTACACTGTCTAAAACTGACACTTTGGAATAGTTCAAAGAAATTTAATGACACTGTCTTGAAAATGCAATAACGCTGAAAATCATGATGGCTAAAATGCCTGTTAATTGTGGTTTATTTTTCTCATTTTCAAGCAAAACTGTCTGACAAGCACAGTTGTTCATCAATTCGATGATAGCGCTGATAACAATCACGGTTTTTCCCCTTATCGATCTTTGTGTAAATTACAAAAGTGAGTTCCATTACCGACAATGCGACAAAAGTGTGTGTAGTAGTACCACAAATCATTCACTCGTTGCAATGATCAAAGCAAACCTAACAATGGCAACATAAGTGCATAAATTATGCCATTAAAACGTTTTACACCCACGGGAGAACACTCACTCTTTCTCGAAGACAAGTTTCAACAACTCAGTACACAATTTGCTGTGTAGTTTGAAGTCAACCCGTAAAGGTGGCTTCCTTCTCGTAAAAGCAGTTGTGTTCGCCACACAAAAAAACAAAAAAAACATAATTCCTCACAGGCATCTAAACCTGTTAAATACATTAGCTTTTGATCCACTACAAAAATAAAAGTCAGCCACCCCAGAACTCTCCAGGCTTAGATAAGGACATCCGTTCACCTGAACGCATGTCATTTAAAAGTCTACACTATGCAGAGTGATAACAAAAATCTTGTTTTTTATTTTGCTGAATTAATTTTATCTAACTGCCGCCGGAGTCAACCTGCAAAATTAATCAGCAAAACAAAAGGTCAACTTTGCACAAGCAACATGGAGGATATAAAGATTTGTAATTGTGGCTTTTTGGTCTAAGTCCAAGTAAAACAAAGTTAACTATCCCATTTGAAAAACAAAAGAAGAACTGTGCTTCTGAACATGATCGTTTTGCACGCGAAGGACAGCATCTTTTACGCTGAAATCTCAACAGCACTTAAAAAAAGTTGTCATTGAAGTGAAAAGACGATAAATAATTAACTCCCTTGGCCCACTCTCCTTAGCCTGATAACATCTTTGGTAGCCATGACTCTCCTACCGTTAAAAAGTCACGGTCCACCAATACAGCAGAGCCTCGACCCGCCAAGGTATCCCCCGAGTACCGCGCTTATTCACAAAGTGCGAGACTCGCTAAATATATGATTCATTGGTGGTTTTTATTTCAGCGGTGAGTGTTATTTCTGCGTTCGTTTTTCATGTGAGAGCGGGAAACTCTCGCTCTGTTACACACGAAAATGATCTTTTTTGTGTGAGGAAAAAATAGTGGCTTCCCTGTACCAGGCTTTATAAAATACTGTAGAGTTCGTTCATTGTTGTTGCTCAGCTGTAACTAAAAGTCGTTCCTTTGCTGTGTGCTTTTGCAGTATGACCATCCCTGCGTGATATTTGTCAATTAGCCCTACCCATGTTTCTGTTTCAGTGATTTTGTCCTTGTTGTTAGCTGGTGTGTTGGTGTTTTTTTTTCATTTCCCGAAACGTCCGCTTATTCATTATTTTCCTGACTATAAATATGAATTCGAAAAAGTGCTAGTCTCCGATTTCCAGTACTCTTATCCACCTTATCCACCGCATCTCCCTGCGCGCTCTCTTTCTCTCTCTCTCGCTCTCTCTCGCTCTCTCTCTCTCTCTATCTCTCTCACTCTCTCTCTCTCTCTCTCTCTCTCTCTCTCTCTCTCGCGCTCTCGCTCTCTCTCTCTCTCTCTCTCTCTCTCTCTCTCTCTCTCTCTCTCTCTCTCTCTCTCTCTCTCTCTCTCTCTCTCTCTCTGTATTGATGATTGTATTAAAACACATGATTTTACATAATGCACTGAGACCCATATGGAATTTAAGAAGGATTTTACGGTGTTTATCCCTATTAGTATAGCGTGGGTCGTGTACGGCCCATACTCTGCAAAGAGGCGGTAAAGAGCGTATCCCCATTCGGATGGCGTGGGTCGTGTACGGCCAATACTTTTTAAGTGTTTACGTTGAATCCTTCTTTAGATAGTACGGGTCGTACACGACCCACATCATCCGGACTGTGTCCAAAGTCCAAAGCGTGATCCGGTGAGGTTGATCCTTTCAACTGGATGTAATTTTGTTCAAACCAAACGAGACACAGTCGTTTCAGGTTTGACCTTCTCATAACTACCACCAAACGAACACACACACACACACACACACACACACACACACACACACACACCTCCCTTTCCTAGCACAATATTCACTCGTAAATTAAGGTGTCCACACAAGCGTGACACTCAAAACAAAGGCAGACGCTGTGACCACGCACACCTTTGCACGCGCCCTCACGTGACCGCGCATGCGTGGTAAAGCCATTCCGGCGAGTTCCGTCCCTTTTCACAGCTTCGTGGTCCGATGCCAGCAATTGTCCCACCAGGAGGCAGTGTTATGAAGACAATGGTGGACACACCAATGTACCTGTGCGTGTTGGATTCCTAGCCTTTAATTATAGAGTTATGTGACCTCGACTTTGCGCGTGTATCGCACGCGACTGCTTCGCTGGTATCCGTACACTAAGTTGTATACGGTGGAACTCCCAGACCTGGGAACCCATACCGGATTGTGTCGTATTGTGTACGCATGATTGTCTAGAGTACGATCAGTACGGTCAGTGGACAAGAAATACGACGAGAATACTTCCTAGACTACTTTTCTTCACAAGCTCATCCCGAAGCCGATCCGGTATTTTGACACATGATTTGATTTGATAGTTGTTGCTTTTTGGGTCCAGCGGACCATATCTAGGCCAAATCAGGACCCCATTTTGACACATGATTTCAGTTTTTGTCAGTAAAAATTGAAAGAAGCTCCGCCTGGCGTTTGGCATTATGGGGTTAGTGCTAGGACTGGTTGGTCCGGTGTCAGAATAATGTGACTGGGTGAGACATGAAGCCTGTGCTGCGACTTCTGTCTTGTGTGTGGCGCACGTTATATGTCAAAGCAGCACCGCCCTGATATGCCCCTTCGTGGTCGGCTGGGCGTTAAACAAACAAACAAACAAAATTGAACGAAGCCTTTGTTTTAAATGTATTGGTAAACTTAATTAACTGTGCGACGGAAGCGTGCGAAGCATGTTTGAATCATGGATGTTCAATTGCAAATGCTGTGTGGAGTACGCTCAATTTATCTGAAAATACACCAAGTTTGTTTGAAAATACTCCAAGTGCAAAACAGGGGTTCCCAGGTCTGAACTCCTCTTTTTAAGGCTTTCAGCGATCTGAGAAAACCAGGTGATAAACGTACAGAGGTTATGAATATGAAAATATGAAAAAGTAATGTCTTAAAAAAGGGGGAAGTCTTAAAATGGGGGAGGGGGGGGGGCGTCTTATAAGCGGGGTTTCACTGTACAACTTACTGGTGTCCGAAGGTTTCGCGGGTTGTCTTCCCAGAGACTAAGTCTTCAGTTATCTATTGATGATGTAGCCGAATATGTAAAACTCAGTTGGTCAGCAAAGTAAATTTAGTAGGCCTGAGGGACAAAAGGGGACAACAGGAGTGGGTTTTTTTCAACCTCTTTTATCAAGTCTAGTGTTCGGCTTTGTTCAGTTTCATTAATAAAAACAAAACCAGTTATTTTGCTCTACTCTAACATTAACAGTTTCCAAATGTTTACTTTTGAGTTGCATTACAGCAATAAACTGGATTGGCAACAGCTTTGTTCACATTGCAGCCAACAATAAAAGTAAACTGCCAGCAGTACCATAACGTACAAATCGACAGATAACTTGTGTCCCTTCGCTTTACAGAGAATCAACGCTGCTATGCTAATTTCTATTTGTGTCCCCAGAATAAGAATCTATTTGGGACATGAGGTGGTTGTACGCTAAGAAAGAATCAACCTTACTCACCGCCAACAAGTACTATACCTGCCCGCATCTACCATTAACAAGGCTGGTGATTGTCACACCTGTTTATTCACCGTGAAGAGCGCTGAATCATGAGCAGACCTGAAAAGTCCCCCCTCCCACAGCACTCCACCGCCTCCCTCGCCAAGGAATCATTGACCGTGACATCCGCCACACTATGGCCGCACGCCGTTCTGTTTCTGATTTTACGACATCCAGGCGTGACCAGTTACGACTTCTCGGGATCACAGTCGACACTTTTACGACAATCAAGAAGGTACAGGAACTCGGGTACAGTGGAACCCACTTTCCAAGACCCACAAATTCCAGACTCTCTCTGCCCCGCCCCCTCCGCTTTTAATTAAGGCCTTTTCTCAGATTTTCTTTTCCTAACTTTTGTAAATTTACGAATCTTAATGTTCAGATTCCCTTCTTGTTAAGACCTGATATTTTAAGAGGTCTTAAAAGGGGGTTTCAGTGTACGCGGTCTTCAAAGTGCTGCTTTGACATTTAACGTGCGCCACACACAAGACAGAAGTTGCAGCACAGGCTTTGTGTCTCACCCAGTCACATTATTTGACACCGGACCAACCAGTCCTAGCACTAACCCCATAATGCCAGACGCCAGGCGGAGCAGCCACTAGATTGCCAATTTTAAAGTCTTAGGTATGACCACGGCCGGGGTTCGATCCCACGACCTCCCGATCACGGGGCGGACGCCTTACCACCAGGCCAACCGTGCCAGTACTCCAAAAGAAATAAAATACGGAAGAGCTAGAGACACGATCCCGCTTCCATTGTGTTTTTGTCGTGTAGCCGCGAGCATTTACTCCCGTGTTTAGGGACGCGCCATTTCGCTCCGACAAATACGACACAGGTTCAGAAGGAAAAACAGCTTTAACATCAACAATTCTTTCTATGTTTCCAAGTTTTCCTGAGAGGTGGTACATATAGGTTACACACTCCGAGTTCTGATTATCTTGCATATTTTCCCGAGGGTCGAGTTTCAGGTATTACCGAGCCTTTTAATCGAGATATCTCGACTCCGCTCTTTAAATCCATGCAGAATGTGCGTATCGTATGAAATATTCTTTATTTTCTCAATATTGACACATGTAGGCCTGTACCTATACGTGATATTGACTTTGACACCATAAAATATTTCAGTCGTATGTTGAAAAAAGTAGTCCATCTGTAAACTCTGAATATGCAAATGACCTCTATAAATTATTCAATTGTACTCTGAAATCAAAGACAATGACCAATGACAGTTGAGATCGAAACTCGGTTGTGATGGATAATTCAGAATAATCACCTCCTCAGCTTACAGAGACAAAGAGGCAGGTCATGGGATAAATGTATATATAGAACACCCTGACGAAGGCCACGAGGCCGAAATATTGGTGAAAACGTGAAGGCTTGTTTTGGTTATTTTTTCCATATTTGTTTGTATATATGTATCTGTATGTCTGGAATCGGGATGCGAAACTGACTTATTTATACCAGTTGTTAAGACTACAGGGTTTAATGACAACAACACTTTCAATGTTTCAAAGTTTTCCTGAGAGGTGGTATATACCTGGTTTGTTTGTTTGTTTGTTTGTTTGTTTGTTTGCTTAACGCCCAGCCGACCACGAAGGGCCATATCAGGCCGGTGCTGCTTTGACATATAACGTGCGCCACACACAAGACAGAAGTCGCAGCACAGGCTTCATGTCTCACCCAGTCACATTATTCTGACACCGGACCAACCAGTCCCAGCACTAACCCCATAATGCCAGACGCCAGGCGGAGCAGCCACTAGATTGCCAATTTTAAAGTCTTAGGTATGACCCTGCCGGAGTTCGAACCCACGACCTCCCGATCACGGGGCGGACGCCTTACCACTAGGCCAACCGTGCCGGTACTGGTATGCTTATATACCTGGAATTGGTATGCAAAACTGACTTATTTACAGCAGTTGTTAAAACTACGGGGTTTAATAACAACAACACTTTCGACAGTTTGAACTTTTCTGTGAAAATTGTGCGTAGAACCGTGATGACAAACTTTAAACGTATATTGAAACAGATATTGAGAATTCCAGACTTATTTCCTTCGTGCAAAGAGCTTTCCCGCTTGCAATCCTTCGGACAAAGACGTTGTGGGTACACAATTGGCGTTTAAAACACTTTTTTTTCTTTTTTGTTTCTTTCTTGATTTAAAAAAGCATATCATTGCGGGGTGTTTAATCAAATAACATTCATCCATCCACTCACAATATTCTTTCGCTCACTCTCTCTGAACTCTACCTGTTGTAACGCGTCTGTTATTATTATTTGACTGAACTCTAACCCAGACCATGGCACAGGATTGATAACATCACAACGGAAACTCGCCTTCACGAATAAAAAGCCCTCATCCTCCTAGCTTAAAACCTGACAACAACATTGTATACAAATCTGCAATTATTCCACTTCCCATATTTCACCTGGTGACAGAAACCACGACGTACTCTGTCACAGCTTTCCATCCCTCTCTTTGAGATGTCTCCAGCACCAGCATCAATTCTCATCTGCATCCTTTGACTTTGTGTGATATATTAGGCTCGCAACCTCCAGCACCAGCATCAATTCTCATCTGCATCCTTTGACTTTGTGTGATATATTAGGCTCGCAACCTCCAGCACTGCTATCGAGCGAAACTTGACAACCCGCAAACCCTGCAATTTTATGAAAGTTAACTCCTTTACGGATTTGTGTTTGGAGCCAGTCGGCTTCACTTATCGTCGTCGTCGGCGGCGGACTGCCCTGCAGGTAGTCTTGCACAGACGAAAACTTAAACCGAGAAGCTCAAGTGATGTTCACATAACCAAGGGTAATACCTACTTTCAGCAGTTATCTGGACGATTTTTGTCACTATAAATCGACGAAGAGTTGTCGCCGTGTGAATCGTAATAGTGCCTCGACGATTTTTACGAGGCTGTTTTCTTCAAGGCCTGATAGACACAATAAAACGAGCCAATAATGATCGAGCGCGCAAGGGGGCCCGGGTAGCTCAGGTAGTAGAGCACTGGACTTGTGATCGAGAGGTCGCTGGTTCGAATCCGGGCCGGGACGGACACGGGTCAACTTTATGTGCAGACCCAGAGACGGTATCCATCTCCCACCCCCGTGTCACCACAATGGCACGTTAAAGATCTTGGTCATTCTACCATAAGTGCAGATGGCTGATATATACCACCTAAACACGCAAACATCAAAAAGCCGCGAGGGCGTAAAACTCGAATCGTATAAACCATGTCCAAAATAGGCAATTAAGACCTGACGGACAATAAGCCCCTTAAAATTTACGAGCGCGCACCCAGTCAGCTAGATATAGCGTCTGACCGCTGAGCGCGTCGGGGGTAAATCACTTCATAATCGTCAGGAACGTTGAACAATAATCAGCTGGAGTTTCGAGTCGGATAAAAGTTGGTTGAAAGTCGATGGGACTGTTCACATGATCAATTTCTCTCCGATTTTGCCTAGCCCACTGACTTCTGGGCGACTTTTTGCTGACACAATCTGTTGAAAATCGGCCATGTGAGCATCATTTCACATCGATAAACGGTGGCGATGTACTGGACAAAAAGTTATATATTGCCTTCAATCTGACTGCGAAAGATTAGAGAGAGAGAGAGAGAGAGAGAGAGAGAGAGAGATATTGAGAGAGAGAGAGAGAGAGGGAGAGAGAGAGAGGGAGACAGAGAGAGAGACAGACAGAGAGAGAGAGAGAAAAGTTGAGACTGGGACAAACAGACTGACATGTCGAGCAGCCAGGGACAAACACAAAGGACCCATCACCTTCAATCTCCAACATCTCCCCCCTCTGTCTCCGGGGAGAAGGGAAAATGAGCGGTTGCAGTGCAGCCTCTCTTATCTCCCCTCGCTCCAGCTTGCCACTCTTCTTTGTCGGGAGGAAGACAATTAGGTCTCGGTCAACCCTCAAACAGGGGTAGGTGACTCCAAATGACTCGCCCTCTGGCCGGAAGTGATAGCGGGGTGTCGGGAACAATGACTGCCTACGTCTATCTTGACTTTCCGCATGGTGACTTGGGATGATGGGGGTAGCGGAGGTGATGGGACCTCCTGTTCGCTCGTGATGAGATGCGGTGGATGGGGGTAAAGACTGGCTTCAAAGATCAACTGGACATATAAAGAGAATACCGTTACAACTGGATATATTCTTTATTTGGTGTTTAACGTCGTTTTCAACCACGAAGGTAATATTGCGACGGGGAAATGGGGAAGATGGGATAGAGCCACTTGTCAATTGTTTCTTGTTCACAAAAGCACTGATCAAAAATTTGCTCCAGGGGCTTGCAACGTAGTACAATATAAATTTTTACCTTACTGGGAGAATGCAAGTTTCCAGTACAAAGGACTTAACATTTCTTGCATACTGCTTGACAAAAATCTGTACAAAAATTGACTATATTCAAGAAACACTTAACAAGGGTAAAAGGAGAAACAGAATCCGTTAGTCGCCTCTTACGACATACTGGGGAGCATCGGGTAAATTCTTCCCCCTAACTGGATATACAGTAGAACCCTCCCATCAAGACCCCCAAATGTAAGACTTCTCCCTTTTTAAGACTCCATCCTTTTTCAGACCTGATTTTGTCAGATGTTTGGAGGTCTTAAATGAGGGGGGGGTCCACTTGGTATTCAAGATAGATTTGTGGAGTTGATTGGATCTCAGTTTTCTTGTGAAGTGATGGGGGGGAGAAGAGATGTCTTGAAAGATCAACACGACATAAAAAGGAATAATGTTACGACTGTGAATACGAGATAGAATTACAGAATACAGAATACAGAATACAGTATTTATTGAGCCAAGTGACATTAAAAAACATTTAAAGCACAAGGAATTTAGCGTAGTGTTGGTAAAATCACGCACACACACACACCCACACACACACTGACACACACACACACGCCCACACATACACTGACATACACACCAACACACACACGCCCACACTACAGCAGTCACGATCACACCATCACACGCAGGGCAGACATGAGGTCAAACAAATGACAATCATCTATTAAAAGAAAAGTTACAAAGAGTGGTCTAATTGATTGAAAACAAGACGAGTTCCAAGGTACTATAGGTCAACACGAAATTAAAAGATGCGTTTCAACTTCGTGCACAAGATATAGATGGGTGTGAAAAGATGGCTCAAAGAATCAACACGTCATAAAACTAGAACACAGCCTCAACTGTGTATACAAGATGGACGATTAGAAAAAAGATGGTTTCAGAAGCCGACACGACGTAAAACAGGAATAAAGTAACAAATACGTAAACACGATACTGTCTCAACTGTGTATGTCGTACCTGATACATGTTTAGGAGAAAAGTGACTTTAAGGATCAACTCGACGTAAAGAGATAATACAGTTGCAAATCAACTGTGTACATATTGGCTTTTATTACCAATTCAGTGCCCCATATGGCTTTTTGACCAATCAGGACGGATTCTAGGTGACCCTCTAAATGTTATAACGTTCAGGCAGGGACCCTTTTTGTTTATCACGCTAAAAATTAACAAGACAAAGTAAAAATGTAATTCAACAATATCAGCGTGATTTATTCTAAAGAATGACACTTCAAATGCTGTCAGGTAATACTCTCTTTATCTAAAAAAAATACCGAAAAGCGAGTTTTGTCGGTGGGTGCGTAACGGAACAGCAAGGCACCGCCCATCGTCTGAGTGTGCAATGCCGACCGCTCACTTGAAATCTAAATGATCAAAGTTCGGAAAAATCAAGTGAAATTGCGCCACTCGCTTTACATCAAATGTATCTTTACGTCATTTCCCATCCGTCTGGAGTCGGTTCTAAATCTGTCGCTCTCTGTTCAACGAGAAAAAGCGAAGCAACCGAAACGCATGTTCAACATGGTTTATCTTGTGAGATTGTTGTGTGTCAAAGGCATTTGACCTGTGAATATTCATCACGTCAGGTGTGTTACTCTGATTGGCTGACTCAGGTCACGAGAATTCTTTGACTGACAGGCATAATCAGGTAGAAGCCCTCAAGTTCCCATTGCGGCTGTTCTGTCTAATTCGCGGGGTTGCTTCGAAATTTCTTTTGGTCGAATTAAACAGTAATAAAACCGTTATTTCTAATATGCTGACTGTTAGCAAATGATAACAGACATGTCTCACAAACGATATCAGCATTCGCCTAAAAGGCTCATGCTTGATATCTTTTTTCTCGACATGTCTTGTTATCATTTGCTAACAGTCAGCATATTAGAAACTAGAATGAATACCCGCTTCGCCGGGTAGCCGGCTTCGCCGGGAAGAAGTACTTAGAGCCGTACGCCGGCTTCGCCGGGTCCGAACAATGGACCCGCCAAGCTTAGGTCCCTCCCAGATTCGTGGAATGGGAACAGCACGAAAATGATTCAGTGGCCATAATGCCATTCCTGACCATATCGAGTCCCATCCTTGTCGACGAATGTAACCGTGTTAATCACCTTTGGAGGCGAACTCCACTCAAACAGGACTGAGCAAGTTATGGCTTCTCAAAGGAAGGCCTGTACATAAATTTACGTTAAAATTAATATTAAAAGTCCTACGGTTTTGAGCCATTAAGGACTTGAGTGTTTGTCCGCTTTCAAAAAGAGGAAAGAAAGAAACAAAAAATAAGGAGAGGAGGGCAGGGGGTGGGGTTGAGTTGATAATGCTCTGTGGAATTTGTTAAAATGAAAAGTAGTTAAGATGTTTCTTGGTAAGAATTATAAGTCTGTATTCTATATCTTGAATAACGGGCTTGTAATATTATTTTTTTTTATTTCAAATCGAGTTAAAAAGTGGAACCTTTCAGGATCACCAATAAAACCAAATAGATGAGCAAGTAAGATTACACATAAAATTACACAAAAGCCGCCAGACCACATCACAAACAGAACTGAACAATGCACAGGTGTTGCTCACATAGAGACACACACACAAACACACACACACACACACACACACACACACACACACACACACACACAAAAACCACAGAAGCCGTATCTATAGAGAGATAGATGACAGTGTATTTTTCGCGTGGCTATAAATTGATTCGACCTTTGCACTTTTACAGTGAGGATAATTTACGGGTCCAATTTACGTTCTGGACACTGCGTTGACCTTCTAAAAATAGTAACAGTAACAGAACGCCGGGAATATCCGAAGACGCTCCACTCACACTATAGTGCACCATACGAAGGAAGGGAGGTAAACGCTGAAAACCTGGAGAATATGAGAAGATAAGGAAGAGTTACTTATAATGGTGAAATGAACACAAAAACCAAAATCGATTCAGCGCTGCGCGCTGAGAGCACGTGTTGAAATATCTCATCGATGATATTGTGTCCGGGGTGTAGCTGAATACGGTGTCCACATTTGAAAAAGATCCACCGAGAACTTTGGCTTTGGTGTGTCGGTATGGGGGCCCGGGTAGCTGAGGTGGTACCAAAATAGCTGAGGTGGAACCAAAATCGGTTCAGCGCTGCGCGCTGAGAGCACGTGTTGAAATATCTCATCGATGAGGTTGTGTCCGGGGTCTCTCTGAATAAGCCCACCAAATTTGAAGCAGATCCATCGAGAACTTTGGCCGTGCATGGCGAATACACAAATACACAAATACACAGATACACAGACACACAGACACAAGTCGTATATATAGATAACTCATAATATTGGGCCCCGTCGGTTGGTGATGCGCCGGGATAGAAGGTGACTTAAATTGTCTTCTGTTAATTGATAGATGTGTGCGACTGAGCGGAACGCTAATGCTACTACACTGTTACTGGTTTAATTTCAAATCAGAGTGTACAGTCCTCAACAGTATCAGGTACCCATTAATACTTTACTTTTGTCTGTAATCTATTCCCCCAGTTCCTGCGGCGCCCATTAGTCGATGATCTAAATCATCTGCCTTTTCCATTTGTCTGTCGGATAACCCTCTGTGCTGACAGTTCTTCGGCTGACAAAATGTTACCAACATTCAAGCCTTGATCAAAATAGACACAGCCTCGTATCAGAAGTGAAGTTATAGCTAAGGTCGAGCAAAATCTAATCTTTCGTCGAAATGGACGCCCTGATACAAGATTTGATCAGTTCCTAGTTCTCTTTTTACTGTAATTCATTCACAAGATAGGCATCACACTTTTCAGTACATAGAAAGTAAAAATGAATTTTTCCCTGGGACAGGAATAAAAAGATCACAAAGGTCAACTGGGAACAAATCTTCCTTTGAACGGGGACCAAACAGGTCAATCTGTAAGTCCTTTTCCATCAGACTTCATTTGCAATTCTTTTCGAACCAGCCCGCAAATTTGATAAAAACGGAATATCGCGTTCCCGAGAGACCAGTCTGGACAGTCGGTGCTAGCCGATGGACATTAGATAGCCCTTGGGACGACAGAGAAATGAGGCCTATATTACTGTCCCCTGGCTAGCGGCGGCTCCGGACAGTCCAGTCCAGAGAGACAGATTGCGCTGATAAGATGTGCTGTCCAGTTCTGGCGGACAATTATGTATTAACCACAGATGAAATCTGGCATTCTCTTGAACTTTTTTTTCTATCAGATATACACATTTTTCCTCTGCGTGTTAGAATACGGTACACAGTTTGTTGTCTGTCTCTCAAATAGAGGGATTTTTTTGGTCTGCAAAGAAAATGAAAAAAAGTGTTTTTTGGTGGTCAGTCTCGAATGGTTGTGGCCGGTGTGATGGGTGTAGGGGAGCTATATGTTGCAATCTACCCTTGTCATCATGTATACGCGTATACAAGATAATTCCTTTTTTTTTAAGGGAAAATGAAATAAAATATAATCGACCAAAAAACCTGTTTTGTTCAGCTTTCATGCATACGCGCCAAAGAATGCAGAACATCTTTGTTGACATGCTTTATTTGGACCAAACTGGAATTAGTTTAAAGAACAAAAAAAACAGCGTAATTATTTGTCAGGCGAAGAACTGAGATAAATCCCTACATTGCACGAATAGTATCGTTGCTTTTAGAACTACACGTTCAAAGATACATTGATATTCGTTTGACGACAAGCTTAATATTAAGGTCAAACTCACACCAACTTAAGAAAAAACATCACTCGCCAATCATAACAGTCAAACTCTTTTGATCTGCAAACAAATGCGCGTTATGAGTTTGAACACAAACCTGCGGGACAATAAAATCTCTACACACGCAGCCATATTGACTGAGTCATTGTTCAAAACCACTTCAGTCCACAATGCTATACTCGTTTAAAAGTGCGTTAATTTGGATGATATCAGTACAACTGACCATCCCCTGGTCCCAGGTTGCTGTTGATGAAATTATGGGACAGCTGTTGGTCACTTTAATGAACTGGACACTCCGTTCGTTTGCCGGGGGCATTGCTGCCAGGCTGCAATATGGTATAAATAGGTTGCGCTCTGTATGATGGAGACGTGATGATGATGGGAGACAGACGGTTCTGGGTCAAGTTACGTCATTGTTGTGACGATAATAATCTGTCACGTGGTGTTGATGTGTGTATAGTGTCGCCCACAAACGGAGGCCGTGTTTGTTGCTGTAGTTTGGTTTTTTTGTTTGTTTCTTGGTTTCAGAATGTTGTCATTTTTACAATTTTGTTTTACAAAAATGATGACTAGGCCATAACAGCCACATCATAATAGATAGGCAGGGATATTCCAATGAGCCGAACGTTGAAATAGATAAAGTGAACAGCAGAATTGAAACGAAATATCAATGAACAGAGAAAAAGCGTGCAAGTTTACAATGAAAACAGTGTCAAGAATACGAAAACAAAATGTACATCAATTTAAGTAAAATCGCGTAAGCAACAACGTTTTTATTTAAGTAAAATGGCGTAAGCGAAAATGTTTTTTTAAATTTAAAACAAAATTGAGGAAAATGGTTGCATCAATTAATTTTGACCACATATCTCATCAAACTTCAACAAATAAAGCAGTTTACTCAACAACTTGTCAAACCATCTATTCATTTTCCTGAGTAAGCCCCAGCCCCCGTCTCAGTCGCGTGTTGGTTCTTTCAGCTCCTGTATTTGCTGGTTCAAAGCCAGCCCCGTTTGCCTCCGAGACGCAGGGAGTACTTGGGGAGAGAAAAGATAAAAGCATTGCGCAAACAACAGCGTAACTCATCCTTGTGAAGTGCGGTTGGGACAAGTGGCGTGAGTTTACACACACCAGTCTCGCGATCTTCCTTGCACGTTTTGTTGGAGGGACACCTATTGAAACAGAAACACGATTTTGTTTCAGGGAGGTGGAGGGGGGGAGGGAGGGGGCGAGCAGCGGAGGCTATGTAAGATTGAGACACTTCCATAGAATCTGTCGTAAGAAAAGATACTCAAGAAAAGTCACTCTGCTCGCTGAAGAAACAGAAACACGATCTGAGGGGGGGGGGGGGGGGGGAGGGGTAGGAATAAGGGGTGGGGGGGGGGGGAAGGGCAGTTGATTCTATTTGGGGTATAAAAACGTCCATAAAAAAACGACACACGACTCGTGAGAAAATATTCGTAAGAAACAGTCGCTCTACTCAGTAATTAATTCAGTGTTTCAGAACGAGAGGAGGAGGGTAGATGTCTCAGATGATGGGTGTAGGGAAAAATTATGCTTTGGGGGTTTTGTAGAGAACCTTATATAGAAGCAGAAACACAAACGTCCATAAAAACAAATACACGGCTCGTGAGAAAAGATTGTTAAGAAACAGTCGCTCCACTCGGGTGTAGAAGCAGAAGCACGATTTGTGTCAGTGTTTCGGAAGGGGGGTGGGGGGGGGCGGGTCGAGCAGGGGGGGGGGTGTAGGAAAAAATTATGTATACAGAACATTGTATAGAAACAGAATCACACTTTGTTTCGGCGGGATGGGGAGGGGGGAGTGTCGGGGATAGCGGGTGGGGGTGGGGGGGGGGGGGGGGACTCACTTTTCGTTAGGAAAGACAACAATTACATTAATCTACCGTGAAAAAAGAAACACGAACTGATTCGGAAATGAAGAGGAGGAGAAGGATAGGGTGAAGAATTGGAGAGGTGGGTTAGAGAAACTTGTATAGAAACAGACTGTAATTGTATTACTCACTGTAGACAAAGAAACACGATTTTATTTGAAAAGGTCTTTGGGAGGGGGAGGGGAGTAGAGAAATGTATTTGAAGAAACAGAGACGCAAAGGTTCTGTGGGAAAAATAACTCTGTAAAAACACGAGTTCTTTCGGGGGGGGGGGGGGGGGGGGGGTCTGTAGGTTGGGAAGTGTACGCGGAGAGAGGAGGTAGGGGGTTAGATAATCTGGTATATGAACACACACAGTTCCCAAGAAAATATCTGAAAGCTACAAACAACTTTACAGAAATGAATATATCGAGGAGGAGTCTGTGTGGTGGGCGGGGGGGAGGGGGGGTGGAGGGGATCTACTCGGGACAGAAGGGCTTGCAAACAAACAGGCACACGATTGGTTACGACAGACTCTATAGAAACAGTCACTGCACTCACTAGTGAGGGAGGATAGCTTCAGTATTGGATGCGTAGCGTTAACAGAAAGAGATTGATTAGAAGGTACGTCTATTTGGACAGAGAAGCGTCTTCTGGGGTTAAGTTTGTCTTCGATTCAGCGAGGTCTCTTTTGTGTTGTTAAAACACACGTGATCGACAGTATCAATTTGGGCACGAGTCTTTTAAGCAAGACTGCAAGTTTGCGAGTTATTTTTGTGAAGATAACTAAAAGATGCTTTTTTCTTTCCCTCGCTAACAGACGGGTTCACCCATCACCCACCGTCTTTTTAGTCCCCCAAACTTTTCTTTGGGATTTTTTCTTTATTCTTTTTTTTTTGCGGAGGGAGGGGGGGGGGGTCTGTCTTTCTTTTCTTCGTTCTCTCTTTTTTTTCTTTCTTTCTTTCTTTCTTTCTTTCTTTCTTTTTTGTTTGTGTCTTCTTTATTTCTTTATTTCTTTTTTCTGTCTGTCTTCCATGCTTTAATCATTAGTTTCTCAAGAACTGGTCATGCTCGCAAAAATAATGCAAGCATGGGCAACGAAGGGAGTCTGTTGAAGTCTTTTCCTTCTTGAGCTTTCTTCTTCTTTTCTTCGACTTCAGTCTTCTTCCTAGATCCTTCTCATCTTCTTTCTCTGTCGTCCTCTCTTTCTTCTCCTTTTCTGTAGTTTCTTCTCAAAACGTTCACAAGGCAGGACAGATCACCCCCACCCCCCGCCAACCTTTTCCCTTACATTCCAGGCTCGTTCGTCAGTCTAAATGTTCGCACCTCCCCCAAAACACCATTTCCCCAGGCTCGGTTATAACGGGGGTGGATTTCAAAAAGGGGTAGGGGAAGAGGAAGACGAGAGGACACGTGTCATTTGAATAGCAGGTGAGAGAGAAACAGACAGAATGAACAAAGACCTCCGACAGCTACCCGGGGTATAGACAGACCGTACACGCCTGGGTGCCAATCTTATCAGAAACACCCACACGTACACGCGATACCCTTTTCTCGTTCGCGTGTGACAGATAGAAACTATTGGACCTTTTGAGGCCCGGGTACATACACCATAACAGGGATCCGGAAGCTGGTTTGTTTTTTTTCGAGCAGAAAAATTACTTTGACTGAACATAAGTGCTGAAATGACTGCGAGAGAGAGAGAGAGAGTCTGGAGTCTGGAGTCTGGATGGTTTATTGATTAGGCCTTGGGCCCATTTCAATTCGGGGTGTACAAAGCTTCAACATTCATGCTTCATGAAAAATAATCATAGTAATATTAATCATAATAAAAATCATCATCATCGTAATGACAGTCGACATGGCGACAGTGGAAACAGGCATTTACAACAGCAAAACGTTTGAAAAAAGACAGTAATGCATCAGAGAGAGAGAGAGAGAGAGAGAGAGAGAGAGAGAGAGAGAGAGAGAGAGAGAGAGAGAGAGAGAGAGAAAAAAAAACCCGGTACATACTCATTAGTGACGCGTGCGAGTATGCGCTTTTTCTCTTTGTCTTATTTTGTTTTGTTTGCTTTTTGTTAAATGTTTGTTTCAGCAGACTAAGAAGAGATGTCAAATGTGAAATTTAGCTAAAATGAGAACGAATCGAACGTACACAATGCAAAACCAGCTACACAGAAAACGGAGGCTGTAACAAGCGAAGAATTTTACATCTGACCCCTGACAGAAGAAAAAACACAAAACAACAATAAAACCGCACCAACTTGGACGGCAATGTAAAGAACATAACATAAACGGCACGAGGCAGTAAACAAAAATAATGAATAAAAAAATAAGTACAACGAGACATTATACTATACTATTCTTTTTTTTCAGTTTTATTGTTTCATTTTCTTGTGTCCTTTGGACATTCTCAGCCGTATCTTTCTTCAATTTTTTTCTCTCATAAAAAATGGCCAGGAACTTTGTCCACTTGTACCACAGGATATGCGCAAACAAAAGAATGTGTGGCTGGACACAACCACCGGAAAAAAAGCAACAATACAAAGCAAAACAAACAAAAAAAGAGAAAAAAACACTGCTGATTTCCAGCAAACTCGTTTCTCCAATATCAGCGAAGATTGGTTTGTCGTGTCGTAGTCAGAGAATAGCGAAGCCGAACAGTGTGCAGAAGATGACAGCCGTGTATCAGCTTTCTTGCCACTGTTGACTAAAAAAGCAATCCGGGTTGTGGCCCTTCTGTACCTTCAGAGTTCTCTGCTCTTTGGTCACGTGGTGATCCCATAAAGGTCAAGGCCGTCACGTGACATGTGACGTTGACGGCGTAGCGTTTGTATGAGGATTTTCTGTCTTCAAATTTTTTTTTTTTTTTTTAGTTCGAAAATTTATTTTTATTTCTTTGTCTGCCAAGAAGACAAAATCTGTTTGGAAAACGCTTTCCACAAACTGATTTTTTTTTTATTTGGAACCAAAGAGTTGTAGTGCATGGCGTGTATTTCTGTCTTGACTGGCTATAAGTTCAAAGACCAGTTCTATTTAGTCTGCCTTTTGAAAACAAAATATCAGTTGTTGAGCTTATTTTAGTGGTGTTCTTTGTTAAGTCTCTTTTGAGCTTTCCCTCATTCATTAGAGAGGCCAACTGATTTATCTGTATTTAGATATAAATGGGGAAAAGGATTATTTGCAACACACATTCTTGAGATTATGTATTGAAGTTTCAACGTGTTCATTCTTTTTCTTCTTCTGCGTTCATGGGCTGAAACTCCTACTTATACTCGTGTTTTTGTGTGTGTTTTGTTTGCACGAGTGTTTTTGTTTTCGTGTATGACCGTTTTTACCCCGCCATTAAGGCAACCATACGCCGCGTTCGGGGGGCGTTATGATTCACCTCGCCCCTTGTGTTCTTTACTGACTCCGGTAATGAAGTCAAGTGTAACACAGTGCGATTCTACATCAGTATGTGTAATACATAAAGACCTCACAGCCTTCACGGCAAGACAGATAGACTCGACAATTCATGGTCAACTCCCACATGTTTTACCTCCCTTTATGGAATGCCTCTTCGGTCTCGGAGGTCCCAAAGGTGTCGCTGGTACAGCACACTCGAGGAAACAGCAAAGTGTGTTCAAAACCTCCCCGGCAAACTGGCATCCCTGGCGCCTTACCCGCCGGGCTACAAGGTCCCCACGTTCCACCAACAGCCAAGCGGTCAAGTTCCGCGTAAGTCTGATCACGCCGCTTGTTGACCGGACCTTGCTGTGTTGTTTGGCCGGCATGACGTGGCTATAGCCGTGGTCCGGCCCCTCCCCTATTAGTGGTCATTTTTTGACCTGTCTGCTTGTCACATATATTTGGGAGCTACCAAAAACCTGTCTTTCATCCCTAGAAATATTTGATAGATCATCACAAGGTTTGGGTCGGGTTTGAATCGTTGAATCGAAGCTGCTGGTTATGGCATTTGAGACTTCAAAATGAAGGAAGTTGGCTCAGGAATTGTTGCTGCAAAAGGGAAATACCGAAAATTTTAAAAAGTAGGCTTACATAAACATGGACTTGGAATTTGATTCAGTTACAAGAAGAATGAACGACAGCATGCAACTTAGGACACTGTCTGTCAGTCCGTCAGTCAGTCCGTCTCTCTCTCTCTCTCTCTCTCTCTCTCTCTCTCTCTCTCTCTCTCTCTCTCTCTCTCTCTCTCTCTCTCTCTCTCTCTCTTGTCTATCTATCTATCTATCTATCTATCTATCCGTCCATCCATCCATCCATCCATCCATCCAGCTATCTATCTCACTTGCACTTTTCTTGTTTGGCTCCCCGAGTTTCCGAAACACTCATCAGTAGCTTTTGTTTGTCACTGTCCAGGTCTCGCAGAAGGGAGATTAAAAGTTGGCGGAGGTTCCTCAGCTAGCTTCCTTGACTTCCGACCCAGAGACTGACCGCTGGGGGACAGTGCTGGCCAGTAGGTAAGTCCACGTTAAACTGACCTCTCGTCAAGTCTCCCTCCCTCCGCGCATGCCATCCGTTGAAAGTCTTCCAAAGGCTTGTGCAGGAATGCACCTTAAAACCCCTGCCTGCGTCTGTCATTAACCTTACAGTGAGAGTATTTCGCTGTAGGGATGTTTTTGATGTCAATGAGAATACTACATGGCGTGCTGTGTGATACCAGATTTACACGATTTGTTTTGTGTGTGACAGTATCCGTTGTAGGGATGTTTATGATGGCAATGATATGTTGAGAATACTACATGGCTTGCTGTGTTATACCAGAAAATATTCACGATCGAATTTTTTTTGGAATACTGAAATGCGAGCAAAAGTGAGATTTTTCAATATTTAAAAAAAGCATTGAGTGTAAACCTGGTACCACACAGCAATGTAGAATTCTGCTTATCCTACATTCTGTATTCAATCTGCTCCAAACGTCACGGAGCCCGGAGTCGAAGCGTCCAAATTGAAGATGCGTCTTATGAAACCTAGTTCTCGTCCAAATCCTCGTGAAATCTTTGACGTCAAAGCAAAAAGACGTCACTCTAGAAATATTCACGACTTTCCGACCTTGACATTGTAGTGGGGTCAAGTGGGCGTCGGCATCATTGTCCAATCAGAAATAGGGATGCGCTTCCGCTTCCTGTCCCGCCCAGTCTGCGCAAAAGAAATGGCGCAAAACTGTTTGCGCGGAAAAAGGTGATGAAAAAAAAGAACACAACCTGGTTTGATAACCAAATGATTGCGACCTTGCATTCTAGCATCATTTAATGTGGAACAACGACACATCTGATAAACAAATAGCCAGTTTGTTACCAACATGAGAAACTAGGGTTTAGAATCGAAGCGGTAAACCCGGACGCTGTTTGTACACGTAAATCCGGAGAAGCTATCGAAGTAGGTGACATGTCGTTTCACTCCGAGTGTGCCAGCACCGGCCCTCTACCCGCCAAACCCCCACTAGGCAGGGAAAGTGGTTCGACCTTGCATGACTGCAGGGCAAGTTCGATTTTGCTAGCTAAAATTGCTGCTAGTGCTGCCTTGTCTAGATCTGAAACTTTTTCAATTGGATTTTTTTTCTCTATAATACTGGAATAAGTGGGTGCTTTTCTAGATCTAAGCATCGACCGATAGATAAAGATGTTCCTTGCATTGCATTCTCCTAAATCTGTTATTCTAACCAGTTTGTTTAAGAATATAATTGTTCGTTTTTTGTTTGTTTTTAGTTGATAAGCTTACAAGATTTTTTATTTTTTAAGTAAGTGGTTTCACACGTATAACATGAGACCCACATGCACTAGACAATGGAAGTTGAGGTCCTCGTTTAATACAACAAATGCCAGTATTATATTTCAGACTCCTTTTGGAGGAATGTGTGGGGTTTGGGTGTTGAACTTGAAGTGGCAGATTGTTTGCACAGGTATGAATGTTCGTACGTTCGTACGTGCACGCATGTATGCAGGCATTTGTTTGTCAAGCAGGAACATGCAACATTTTGTTGACCGTATGTGAGTGCGTGTGTAATAAAAACCAACGACAAACAATACAAAAAGCTCCAGCTCTGCTTCTTCACCAGTCACAGACGCATTGCGTTGTTCAGCTTTCCAGAAATATATTAACTCAGTCAGAACCGGCTTCATGAATATTTTATTTCAGGAAAAAGTCAATCGAATGTACACAAAAAAAGGTTATTGCGTTGTTCTGTCTTTGAGACTGTATCACGTAATATTGAGCTACTAGAAGAAACATGTCTGTGGCATAGTTTGACCCAACAGATAGAGAAGTCAACAGAGGTATTCTGCCGTCAGCAGCTTTATTGCTGTTTTGAATTTGATCTTGCATAATTTTATTACATAATTTTGCAACACACAAAGAAATCGTAATTGAATATTTTACGCAAAATTGAATAATTCACAAACATGTTTGTATGAACAAATATTATTTTAAGAAAATATGAGTGTGAGGATGGACGTATTTTGAGTGAAGTAGCAGAAATTCTTTTTAAGTTCTTTAGCTACATGCACACGTTCTGTTAATTACATTCTTAGCAGGGAGATCCAGATTAATAATACTGCTGTGACAGGTTGTGGTTTCCATACACACTTTGAATACAGGAAAACAAAAACAAAAACACAGTTAAAAAATGTGCACATAGGATTAAATCATTAAAGTGTACAGAATAAAAGCAACATATGTACAAAAACAAATCTCGTGGTTCTCTTGTCAAACCCACTGTAGTAAGCACAGAATAGGAGAGAAGATTTTGGAGAAGGTGGCTTTACCTACTGAAGTAAATGATCAAGAGGATTCTAAGCATCCAGTGCTAAAGCTCTCAAATCACAAGACATACACACTTGTTGTGGCTATCCGAACTGTTGATTTTAAAAAAAAACATACCTACAAATTGAAAACATCTATTACAAAATTATGTATATTGTATGGATCTGTCTTTGTAAAATATACTGTACAGAAAATTTTAAATAATCTGCACAAAAATCTCGTGGTTCTCTTGTCAAGTAGTAGGCACAGAAAAAACCCCAAAAAACCCTGTGTTTTGTCTTGTAAATTATACTTTACTAAATGTGTACAGTATTCTAAGAAAAAAAAGTCTTCCTTTTTATCATATCAATTGCCTCCCTTGAATTTTATTTGTAAAATAATTCTGAGAAAAAAAAGCTTTCTACTTAAAAGCAGTGCAATCAAGAAAATGGGTACAACCTGTGTGTATACCTTATTCCTTATTTTTTTATTTAATTGAGGATGTCACTACCACGCAGTTTTACTGATTTAAAAAAAAATTCGCTTCAAATTATCTCCCTTGAAGAAACACTTCTTTTTACAATTAAATTTTGTTTACACGAAGAGGTAGTTTTAAGGGTATATATACAAAAAAACAATATTGCAACCTTAGATGTATTTACATTTGGACTAATTCCATTAAAAAAAAATTCAAACTATAAATGATAAATCAAAATAAAACAGATTTTGGGGCTGTACACAAGCTAATAGGATTAAACACGAAAGTCGTACCCAAGAATCGTCAAATACTTTTGCTAACAGCTATACTTAAACATAAGAAAATATGATCTGCATCTCTTGTTATGAAGATGATGGCACTGGTCCACCGAAGTGCATGCCATATATGCTTTACTGTGCGCTCTCCCTCTCAATGGTCTTTCTCTGGCTGACTCGATTCTGAGGAGATAAAAGAAAACACATTCAGTACAAGCTGTAAAAAATAACAACAAAACTAGTATTACTTAAAGTAGCTGCTGGTTTCTGAGTATTTGATTGAAGGCCCAATCCGACTTGTAAGAAGTTTGCCCGACTGTCGCAGATTTGGTCAGGTATGGAGTAAAATCATGCCTCAATTTAGTAACATACAAACTGCAATATTCTAAGGCTGTGAGTGTGAGAATACATCGGTGCCACTTTTTAAAAACTTTCTTTTTGTGTGTGCGCATGTTTTAGTGCCAAAAATGAAGAGGCCGAGTGCTCTCTCTGCAAAACTTGTGTGAAGCTTCAGAGCTCTATCAATGGTTTGAAAGAAAAAACATACTTTTCCATTTTTGACGTTCTTGTTCCCTTCCCTGTGAAATTTACTGTCCGTAGGTTACCGGATTTTGTTAATGTCCGTGAAAACCTCAACTATTCATTGCTGAGTGCCTAGTGATAGCTATCCCCCCCAACGACCTAGCACTGCTGAATCCTGATTCTTCCCATTGTTTGATTCTGTAATGAAATTGTGTAGTTGGTAGTTATGTGAGCTTCTTCTTGGAGGGGTGGGGGTGGGGGGGGGGGGTGCTGGTTGGTTGGGTTTTTGGGGGTTATTAAACCATCAGATTAAAAAGTAAGACTTCATTGTAATGTGCAGATATTTGTTCAGGTGCCCACCATTTTCTATGTGAAAACATGTTGCTAACTAACATGAACCCAACCATAAAACGTGATGTAGGTGAGTAGCCCATCTAGAAAAAAGAACCTGTTCTAATTCGGAATTAGAACAGGTTCGTTTTTCTAGATGGGCTACTAACCTACATCACGTTTCATGGTTGGGTTCATGTTAGTTAGCAACATGTTTTCAAATTCTCATCAGGCAATCACGGCTGACACTAAACACAGAACAGGTGGGAGAGACATAATTCAATTTACTCACCTTCCTTGCATTGTGAGACTGGCCATATGAATCTGCTGAAGTAGTTCCTGCACATATTTAATCAAATATTCATCTTAATAACGTGTTAATATCGCTTGTTCTAGCAAATCAGACTTGACAGTTTTCTGATGGCTTGCACAATTTAAGAGCTTGCCTGTCCCCAATCATTACAATAAGAAACAACATCTAGTATGCAAGTATTTTCAGGGTATGAAGGTTTTAATATAATGTCGGTTCTTCTGGGGGCATGGAGAAACACCTTACACAAAGTAGAACATACACAACAAATTTCAAACAATTGAGGTCACACCATAGTTTTACTCACAAACAAACAACAGCAATACAATAAACAGTCTGCAAACGCCTACATGTTGTCTACACTAGGTATAAAGAAACAAAGAAGCACATGAAGACGGGCTTTGTCAAGTAGACCATTATAGCGAATGAGCAACAGCTGATGATCCAGACCACCAAATTGACATGATTTCCCCTTATTCAGTTTGTGATTGTAGTCAGATTGACGATGCATGACTTCAATTTTTCAAAGTAAGTCTATTGGTGCGTTTACGGATACATTCATTGTCACAATTACGACATGCTAATGTCTAACCTGGGTAAACTTCAATTCATGACTTTTTTCAAACTGGCATAGAAATTATGAGCATACCAGAATTATTTTCCTGTTAGACTGTCTTCTTCTTTTTCTTCTTCTGCGTTTGATATTCAATTCATGGCTGTCATATCGTCAGGTCAGTGGCTGCCATGAAGTCTGCAGTCTTCAGTGTCGGACTGTCAAATTAGATGATATTGTAAAGAAAGTAAGTAACATCTCATGATATTCTAACTTCAATTACATCACCTGTCTCACAGTCTGCCTCTTTAAAAATTAATGAATAATTTCAGAAACATAATTTTTGGGTAAAAAATAAAAAGGTATGAGAAATAATCCTTACTTTTTTTGTAATAACCCTCACCACCAATTGTTTTATTTCATTTCCATTTTAACAGATTTAGCACCTCTCCGAAAGCCAGAAATACACTTTAAATCCCACGCCCCCCCCCCCCCTACATAAACTAATTAAATAACTAATTAAGGAAAAAATCCTTACATCATAAAAAGTCAGAACCACCAAAACCACCCCCCCCCCCTTCCCACCCATCCAATAAAACCTGAATACAAAAACACTTCAAAATAAAAAATGAAAACATTTAATTCCACTTACAAAATATAAAAGTTGTTATGCTTTATTTTCATTATCTGTTTACAAACACATAAATTGCTGTGCAAATCTTTTTAAAAACATCAATGCCTGAGACACCAGTAACCTGTTTATATTGTTGACCTTGTAGCTTTTCAGTTTAAGAGGCTGTTCTGGAATCTGCACTAAAGTCAAACATAACCATGAATACCGTGGGAAAAATATTACATCACCAAGACCGAAAAAATAACACCAACCGACACTCCTCACCCTTATTTCACCCACTATGCCAACCCAAAGACTGGAAAATAATAATCAAATACAGAATGAACAAAAATGCTTGATTTCATTTCTTCAATGATAAGTTGAAAATCTTCATTCTTCATAATAATGTTATTAGCATAATGTGTAATTGCCACAATTTACAGAGTTTAATTAAAAAAAAAATGATGCGATAAAAATCAAAGTGAAAACATTTGTTTTTATACTGATACCTTATTTACCTTGTGGCTTGTGTGCCTCAGGTTTAGGAGCGGCTCAAACGTCCTCTGCTCCTCAGTCTGCAAGAAATTAAGCGATGGCCTGAAGGAGAATAGAAAAAGATCCTTTGTCAGCACCCTGTGTATGTGTGTGGGTGGGTGTGTTAGATAAATAGGTGGGGGGGGGGAGGTGCAATAGCTACCACGCCTAATGCAGTCTGCAAAACAAGTGCAACACTTCTACAGAGCTTTTATGATACAAACTACAAAGCTTCAAATAAGAAACACATTACAATCAAATGAAAGCTGAGCCTGTCATTGCAAAATAAGGAATATACAACAATCCAGTGGCATGTAAAATATTGTTCCTTCAGAAAGATGGCTCTGACAGCAGAAACAATTTAACTTGAAGTTTGAGTCCAAAATTATTTTTCTACATTAGTGAACGTACTTGCAGTAATACCCCTCACACATGAACTATTCACAGACTGAATAACAGTGTGTTCCCAATGTTGCTTCCGTGTATCGGTTAGATCCATCTCGGTTAGATCCATCTGCAGAGTACGGATTGTCATCCGTTTAATATTAAAAAGGAAAAACAATCAGAACTTGTCATCAGTGATCAACATACCTTGCAAGAGTGGGGTGAAACACTCACTTCCTGTCAACATGTCTGCAAAAAAAAGAGGAAACAATACCAATGGAAGCTTAAAATGGTTCTTTTGTTCAATATGTGTACACGTGCTTCATTTCTGGGGTGAAAGTGTAAAATATATTGATGGATTGATAGAACAATATTGCCTCAAGTTCACCGCACCAAAAAATACTTATCAATCAACATTGTCATCACTCGATCAGCTGTTCCATCTCTTTCATAAGTGTGTGTGTGATGGTGTGAGCGTGTGTGTGTTTGTGTACGTGTGTGTGTGTTTGTGAACAAGTAAAAAGTAAATTTTAAGGGGCTTATTGTCCGTCAGGTCTTAATTGCCTATATTGGACATGAATTGCAGGGGCGGACGAGGGGGGGGTTTCTGGGGTTTCCGGAAACCCCCCCCAGCCAAAAAATAAAAATATTTTTGTGTGTTTTTTTGGGTTGAGTTTCAATTTTGTGGGTATTAATCAGTGACAAAATCTGCTGCCTGGAACTGGTAATGATCATCCTCAGAATGCACCAGCTTGCACCATTTTGCATCCTTTTTTTCAAAATTTTCCGGGGTGGCATGCCCCCGGACCCCCCGTCGGCTCGGCGCTTCGCGCCTTCACACCCATATCTTCACAATATACTTTTGGAAACCCCCCCCATAAAATGAACTGATCCGCCCCTGAATTGGTTTATACGATACGAGTTTTACGCCCTCACGGCTTTTGATGTATGCGTGTTTAGGTGGTATCAGCCATCTGCACTTATGGTAGAATGACCAAGATCTTTAACGTGCCATTGTGGTGACACGGGGGTGGGAGATGGATACCGTCTCTGGGTCTGCACATAAAGTTGACCCGTGTCCGTCCCGGCCCGGATTCGAACCAGCGACCTTTCGATCACAAGTCCAGTGCTCTACCACCTGAGCTACCCGGGCCCCCTTTGTGAACAAGCGTTGAAAAACGTATGTTTACCTTGCTCTAGATCTACCGACTTTCGTAGGCGGAGACTTCTCTGCCGTGACAGCGGCTTCGTTTCCCTGGCAGAATTCAACATCTTGTACAGATCTGCCGGTGATTTTCATTTCCTCCGCTTCTAGAGTCACTTGATCCACAGATTTAACGAACATTGAATGTTCTTTTAGTTCTTGTGACGGAAGTAAAATCAAGGAATTAAGTGGGCATTCCTGAGCCCTCTGCTGGCTTCATGTCCACAAAGTAAATCGCACAAACTTGCAGGGTTTGGGGGGTAGTTTATTACTTTGAAGAAGAACAGCTAGTCGTCGCTGCCCGTTCAACATTCTTCGCGCGACTTTTGTTTTGCAGAGGAAGGCATGCATATGCAGTTTTTTTCCTGATGAATGTTGCCAGGGTGCACAAACTGAGAAAGCATTCCCGATTTTCCACAATTTTCTACTTCTTTACAGTCTTTTGCACAACATGATTTATAACTGCCGGTGTACGTCTAATTCATGATGCCAACCAGCTGGGTCAAAAGTTACGTTCGAGAAAATACTCGTTGAACTAAGTTCCAAACGAATGTCAAGGCCAGTTCTTGACTGGTTTTGAACTGAAGTTGGGCTCCAAATGAAAATAAACACTTCCTCCAGCTGCGCGACCCATTGATAACAACAGTTGGAACTGGTAGGAAGATGAACAGGTCTTGCGAACTGGCTACACACTGTTACGGTTCAAGTTTAAGTTCAAAGTAAACACTCAACTGAGGTTGCAGGTAATGGCGGACTTGACTTCCTTCATAACCAAATATCACTCTTCTGACAAAAAAACGCAAATGCTATGTTAAACCGGAAAATACGTAAACCGGAAAAGGAAGCGCATCAAAACCAAAATGGCAGCCCCCATGAAATACGAAAGGTCACGGAAAAAAGTCGTGAATAGCGTCACGTGTAAGTTCTCAAAATTCTTCCAGACGGAACAGAAAACACAATAGTGTTTCGAGAATAACGTTTGTCTCGGTGACTTTTGCCATCATGAGCAGGGGGAAATAAGGTCCCTGTCAGACTGTATTTCGACACGACCTTGTTTAAATGATATACACACGTGTGAGGATATGGTTTAGTCTTGACCTGGGTGGTTCCTCTTACGTATGTAGGATACACGTCTTTATCAGTAATTAACTTGGATGTTTTTGATGGCAATGAAACACGTCTTTGTTGTAGTAATTTCCTTGGATGTTTCTGATGGCAATGAAACACGTCTTTGTTGTAGTAATTTCCTTGGATATTTCTGATGGCTCTGAAACACGTCTTTGTTGTAGTAATTTCCTTGGATATTTCTGATGGCTCTGAAACACGTCTTTGTTGTAGTAATTTCCTTGGATGTTTTTGATGGCAATGAAACACGTCTTTGTTGTAGTAATTTCCTTGGATGTTTCTGATGGCAATGAAACACGTCTTTGTTGTAGTAATTTCCTTGGATATTTCTGATGGCTCTGAAACACGTCTTTGTTGTAGTAATTTCCTTGGATATTTCTGATGGCATTTATATATTTCTTTATCGTAGTGATTTCCTTTCATGTTTCTAACAGCAATTATATATTTCTTTATCGTAGTGATTTGAATTACTTGGATGTTTCTAATGGCAATGATATACCTTTGTTATCAGTAATTTACTTAAGATACTTCTGGTGAAAACACAATGCGTCTTATTTGTAG
>NC_090250.1:18913835-18921335 GCF_037325665.1 Littorina saxatilis | reverse complement strand
CTCGGTTTTTCGTCTCATCCGAAAGACTAGCACTTGAACCCACCACCTAGGTTAGGAAAGGGGGGAGAAAATAGCGGCCTGACCCAGGGTCGAACACGCAACCTCTCGATTCCGAGCGCAAGTGCGTTACCACTCGGCCACCCAGTCCCGTACTGCATGCAGTCCTTGGGGGAAACAAATCAAAAGGATACCTGGCATTTTTAGGCCAGCATGAAATTAGAATTATACGTAAGTACAGTATGTAGGATAAACAGAATGCTACATGGCTTGCTGTGTCGTACCAGATTTACACTCGTTGCTTTTTCAAATAGTGAACAGCTCGCTTTCGCTCGCAGTTCAATATTAAAAAAAAACAAAAAACTCGTGTAAATCTGGTACGACACAGCAAGCGATGTAGTATTCTCTATTATAGTCATCTCCATATGATTTTCTCTGTCACTGTGAGGATTATTTCAGGATAAACACTGTCTTTGTCAGGCGTAAGTGTTCACCACATGGAGCAATTCGTCGCGTGTTTATATGTCATCATCTTTTTCCCTAGGTGGTCCGAGACACAGAAGAAAGAATAGAGCACAGTAGAACAGTTCAAATAGATTCTGAACGGAACTAATCTTACCGGGACAATACCTACTCTAACCAGCAAGAAGAAATCTGAGACCGGGTAATATGTGTCCTGTAGAGAATAAAAAAAACAAGAAAGGTAGGTTGTTGGAACGTTTGTTATTGACAAAACAATACATTCACTTTAATTTTATTATTGTAAAATAATTATTTTTGGAACGTTGGCAGTTTCTTTGTTTTTTTATTTGTCCTGGAGAGTTCAAATACAACTTGACCGTGACTTAAATCATCTTACCAGGACTAGTTACTTTCTTAGCCAACGACAAGATATCTGAGGCTGAATTAACGCCCCAGAGAGTTCAAATAAAATTAGCCCGAGACTAATAATTATTTCGCGAGGACTACTCTGACCCTCGAGAAGAAAACTATGGATTCATGTCCTAGAAAGTTCAAATAAAAATGTGCCCGAGACTAATTTTGCCAGGACTATTCCGCGAGAAGAAAACTAAGACTTGATTTATGTCCTAGAAAGTTCAAATAAAGTTTGACCAATACTCATTTCGCCAGGACTACTCTGACCATTGAGAAGAAAATTGAGACTAGATACAGGTCATTGTAATGAGATTTTCGGTGACCAACTAAATCAGTGGTTTGTGTGTTCAGGGGATTTAGCTACAATGGCTCTACACACCCTCGCCAAATCCTGTTAATCTCACTTCAAAGGGTGACAACTAACGACTACCGTGACCTCCGACAGAGGGCGGGGGGTGGGGGGGGGAGTGGTCAAGCTTAATTTGCGCATGTAAGTACTGCACTAAAATTGGCAAAGCGTCCGCGGACTTCTACGTGTCCCAACACAATGTGTCGTCGGGTCCGAATATATACGATCTTTTGTATAATTAATTGAAATTTCAGTCCGCGGAAAACTGGGAAAAGCTAAATGGTACATTTGAGAACGGAAACGGGAGATTTGTACATAAATTACTGGGGACCCGGGATTGATCTCAGTGTACCAGGGCGTTGGCATGTTTATGTTTATTACAAGTAGGTTGTATATGTACTAAGTACAGCTCTGGCTTCACCGCTTATCAGAACTATCAGCCATGCATGACCAGCTGTTGTCTATTAAACGACCTTTCAGCGATCATCAACGCATCAGGGTAGCGAGGGAATTAAGTCAAACGTGGGGCGATGACACACACATTTTCTCCGCCATTGAACACAGATTGTACCAGAAGTTCTCAGTCACTTACCCGTAACGTTGGACACTGGGTAAAACGGGTGAGAAATTAATTTTGATTTAATTTCAATCAACACAGTGAGACTCGCGCGAGCATTTCCAATAGTTTGATTGTAGTATCTACGGCCTTCTCATCTGCCAAAAGATCGGATATTTGTTCCAAATCTCGGTCTGGTGCTGTGCTGCAGCGAATTCGGAGGAGGACCTAATTTGAATTGTACACTGTATTTCATTTAACTCTATAGGTCTCAATTAAGCCAGAACTTCCATAATTATGATTGCAGTATCTACAACTTTCTCATCTGCCAAAATATCGGATTTGCTTAAAATCTTAATCTCGCGCGCGCTACGCTGGAATTCAGGAGATGAATTAATTTTGATTTAGTTCCAATTAACCCACAGGTCTCACGCCAGCACTTCCATTATGTTGATTGCAGTATGAACCACCTTCTCGTCTGCCAAAAGATCGGATTTGCTCAAAATCTTAATCTCGCGCGCGCTACGCTGCGCTACGCTGCGCTACGCTGCGCTGCGATGAATTTAGGTGAAGAATTAATTTTGATGTAATTGAAATTAACCCCATAGGTCTCACGCCAGCACTTCCATGATGTTGATTGCAGTATGAACCACCTTCTCGTCTGCCAAAAGATCGGATTTGCCCAAAATCTTAATCTCGCGCGCGCTACGCTGCGCTGCGATGAATTTAGGTGAAGAATTAATTTTGATGTAATTGAAATTAACCCCATAGGTCTCACGCCAGCACTTCCATGATGTTGATTGCAGTATGAACCACCTTCTCGTCTGCCAAAAGATCGGATTTGCTCAAAATCTTCAGCTCGCGCGCTACGCTGCAATGAATTAAGATGATGAATTAATGTTGATTTAATTTCAATTAGTCCTATAGGTCACACGTCAGCCACTTCCATTATGTTGACTGCAGTATCAACCACCTTCTCATCTGCCAAAAGATCAGATTTGCTCAAAATCGTAATCTCGCGCGCTACGCTGCAATGAATTTAACAAAGAAGCGCCTTTTCGTCCTTAAAATACGGTAAAGTCGCAACCCCCATTTTTAAGGTGGGTGAGGAATTAATTTTGATTTAATTTCTATTAACCCAATAGGACTCGCGCCAGCCCATTCATTATGCTAATTTGTCACCTTGTCATCTGCCACAAGATGGGATTAGCTCAAAATCCCAGCGTCGCGCAACGCTGCAGCGAATCTGTGTCACTGACACATCCGTTGTCCACGCATCGCCAGGCTAATTTGATTAACGCCTGCAGGTGGAGAAATTCAGAAGCCGAATTCCACTGTGTATGCATGGAGAAGTCAGAAGCGGAATCGCGAATTCCATTGTGTGTGACGACTAATTTGGCCAACCGTATCTCTCCGCGTGTTCGGGGTCAGGGGATGTCGTTGCTGGTTCATTGTCCGAAGGTGGTGACACGATGGTTGTTTAGCTCATTCGTCGTAACCCCGATTTCCGGGTGGCCCTGACCCCTGCTAGACTAAGTACCCGTATCCGGATATACGTCACAGGTTTGGGCGGATGTTGATCGGCGGGATTTCTTCACTCTTTGCTCGTTCGAGTGTCAGATTTAAGTTTATCTATGTGGGATACAATCGGGGAATTAAATTGAGTCGGAAAACTGTGGATGGTGTGGTTGCAAGATTTAATTCGAATTTAACTCTAAAGTTCGAAACTTACTTTGTGCTTGAGTGTAGATCCTAAATGCCAAATAATATATTTGTCACGATAGTTAAATTGAATAAAAGTTTTGTTTAAACCAGCGAAACTTACTTTCGGTGGTGCTTGTTTTCTTGTTCGTATTCATTCGTACCTGAAACTGAACATTTGTTGTAATGAACGGGAAATTATCGTAATTATCCCATCTTTAAGCTTAAATCATGTCTCGTGTGCCGTTGTTGTGATGGCTGTTTGTTCCTCATCACGACAATAACGATCCATAAAAGATCGTTTAAATCTTCACAAAACTGAGGGCAAAGAAAGAGTTGATTAGGTCTGTTATTTAACATACCATGCAAAACACTTTTTTCCAGAATGAGCCCTACACAAAAAGGCCTGTAAAAAACCCAGGTCATAATAACCTTTTGTTTGACATTTTCCTTTTCCTGTGATTTACAAAGAGAAAGAAAGGTGTCTCAAGCGCGCGACTTCTGTTGAAGGTGTTACTCAAAAAATGACACGACAGCAGGTAGAGAGAAAATAATCAGCTTGACTCCGAACTAATTGAGTTAATTGACTCTTATGCTTTCGTCAGCGATGTACAGTCGTTCGATGAGTCATTTGAAGTGAAACGCTACAGGTATTAATGGTTTTGTTTTAAGTTAAAGGGAAGTGCGTTTGATCTTTTGCTGTGCATTTTGTCACGCTGGGTTTGAAATGTAAGTGAAGCTTGCATGTCAGTGTTTGAAATTTAGAATAAAAAAAACCAAGTAAGGTATCAAACAACAAGAAAGGTAGGTTGTTGGAACGTTTGTTATTGACAAAACAATACATTCACAGATATTTCGACCCAACGGTCTTTTAAGTGAACAGACAAACAAATATTCACACAAAACTTATCTTGATAGAATCCGTTTTCGCCCACTCGTCAGGAAGCCGAGCGAATGAATGATTGTATCAAGTAAGGTGTGTTATAGGAACGTTTAATGGTGACAAAACAAAACGTTACGGTTACTAATCTTCGACCCAACGGTCTTTGAATTAAGTGGACAGACAGACGAACACTTATAATACAGAACTTAAACTTATCTGACAAAATGGCCAGGAACTTGTTCGGAAGACACAAACGAGACAATTGATTCTTGTGGTTTTTTTCAATCGGGATTTTGGAACGTTGGCAGTTTATTTGTTTTTGGATTTGAGTTTGACATGATTGTGTTCTATCTGGCCATGGAGTAGCGATGGTCCAATTGTGAAGATTTCGCTGTTGGCCCGTAAGATGTGCGCACGTGCATAATCATGTGTTGCAGTGAGGCTTGCACGTGTGTCTGGCAATGTTTGTATAAAAGTGTTTCCTTTGTTCTTTCTGTTCTTATACACGGCGTTGACAAATGTGACCCTCCACCAAGAAATGAGTCGCATGTCACCTTTGCATGATTTTCATATTTTTACATTTTCCTAAAGCGGCCTCGAATAGCAGCTAGCATCTGCTGAAGGGACATTAAACTCCAAAAACCAACCAACATTTTCCTAAAGAGGTTTTTATGCTCTATCCAGTGTTGAAATCCGTTTTAGAAAAGAGCGAAAACTGTTTGAGTTATAAGCCTGTGACTAAGGTCACCCTCACACTGTTACCAGGCACTCCCCGGACTTCCGGGGCGGGAACGTAGCTCAGTTGGTAGCGCGCTGGCTTTGTAGCCAGTTGGTCACTATCAGCGTGGGTTCGATCCCCACGTTCGGCGAGAGATTTATTTCTCGGAGTCAACTTTGTGCAGACTCTCTTCAGTGTCCAAACACCCCCGTGTGCACACATGCGCACGAAAAAGATCCCACGTTCACAGCGAAAGTCTCAGGGCTTGGAAAACACGAAGACACGCATGCATCATCTCTCGTCTCCGATTATCATGATCGTATTTCGATACTTTGACGAGACAAACCCAATGCTGGTGTGTCGAAGAAGACAGCCACAGCGGGCTTGTTCGAATCAAAGTATCACACCATAACTTCAACGTATTACCAATACCTGTCCCAATATAGACCAGTTGGTCTAAGAGGACGTCAAAACCCTAATAGTCCCCGGACTTATATTAAGCCTAGTGCAGAACCGCGCGAGGTGACATGGGACTCATTTCGTGGTGGAGGGTCTCAAATAATGTTGACACTTTACGTTTACGTTTTGTGTTGTATATGTATGTGGGGGAAATTTTCTTTTCGTTCAGTACTATTTCGTTTTTGTCTTTTCTAAAGTTTTGTGTGTGTTTCTTGTTGTTTGTGGTGTTGTATAGAATGTTTACGGTTATGCCTCCACTGTTAATTACGTACTCAGTGTATCTCATTACACCGAGTTAATGCACGAGCTTGTCTTTTGTCATAATTTTGCATACGTGCTATAATTATGTGTATTTTTGAAGTTCTGTCTGACACACGAGCTTTGTTATTTTCAATATGAAACATTAGATTGATAACAAACCAAAAGTTTCATCTGAAATGCAACCGACACGCAGTCGAAGAAATTCCTCTGTAAACAGAGTCATCACTCTTTCGTGAATGCACAGGACTCAATACCGACTGTTCATTAATTTCTCATGTAAACTTCCCCCAAGTTACTCCAGCTGCAGTACGTTTGACAAACAGAAATAGCCCGGTCATTGAGACATTGAAAATTCCGTGTTGTCCTCCATGTTTGCTAAAGATACCGTGCCGCTCAACCGTTAGCATGGTTCATTTTCCTCCAGTATGCACAGGTGTCGAAACTGCTCGGTAGCAACCAAATACTCATTTGTAGAAAGGGTCCTCAATGCCCACTTGACTTCAACCGCCGTGGACTTGTGACGACATTAATCAACGATGACGCGTGGAAGAATGGACCGCAAACATACATCCTCGGTGACGTAAGCGTAAGGCGCCCTCTAACGGTTAGTAGCGGTACTACGCAAAGTCAAGGAACGTAATTTAAGGGGCGACTAATCTTATCCGTTCTTCGTGACAGTAGCAAAGGAATAGAAAAGAGGGGTGGGTGTGGGGGGGGGGGGGGAGGGGGGGTAGAATGTCGGAGTTCCATTCACTGTGACCGAGTAGACCAGCAAACGGATTATATTAAACACAATTTCACTGAGTCAGCCACACGTCTCTGTGACAGAGAGAGAGATACAGAAATAACTACAGTGTCAGGCTGTTCGAAGCGCACGTGCTCGCTCCGAGAATAGCGCGAGAACCTACACTGATTTCTCTCCTCCCGCGCTATTTTCCACAATCTAATTTCTCGAGGGTTGTGAGGGATTACCGGTAGAGGGTCGGCTTTGAAGGAAGGGGCGGTAATAGATTGTCAGTTGTTGAGCTTTTCTGTCAACACACACTTCATACTTGATACAATCCTGCCTTTGACAGAATACTTTGCTAAACCCCTTACAAGTGCCGTCTTAACACCCGATAGGGGGGGGGGGGGGGGGGGGGGGCTGGCATATCTGAGATATTACACGTAGCAATAGTTGGTGGTTTTCATCTGAAACACTTTTGGGAGGTGTTAGTCGAAGCAGGCTTTGGTGTTAACTCTAGGAGTATACGTACAGGGATTGATAGTGGGCTGGTTTTGACTTGAAACAGTGTCGTGTTTTTCTTTTGATATGAGCTTTGATATGGCGATTGTTGTTCCTATTATCTGAATCCTTCCTCTTCGCCCCTCCCCCCCTCCCCCCTCCCCCACCAACTATTCACTGGCTGATATGTCTCTGTTACGACCTTTATTTAAGCACCGTTCGACGTAACAGTTAATTTGATCTGCTAGTGCACAGTTTAATTGAATAAAACAGGCTTATGTTCGTCTGTGGGGCGTTTATTTTTTTGTTGCTTTTCTTTCTTTTTTTCAGTAAGCATAATATTTTAGTATTTTTTCTAAACCACAACTACAATCTGAGCGGAGTATCCACACAAAGACCGGCACGGTTGGCCTAGTGGTAAGGCGTCCGCCCCGTGATCGGGAGGTCGTGGGTTCGAACCCCGGCCGGGTCATAG
>NC_090250.1:18902511-18913635 GCF_037325665.1 Littorina saxatilis | reverse complement strand
ACTAAAAACTCATCACATGAATACATAATTATCGGTAAAAACGAAAGTTTATGTACCGATTGGACATTGGATTTCCCTTCTTTGAGCCATGTGACGTCAGAGGCCTACAAAACTTCATAATTTGGGCGTTTCAGGTTAACCGAAACTTCAAAGGAACTACTTACTTCATATTTGGGACACGCGGATTAACCCACAGATCAAAGCACACGTCTGCAAAACTGTAACAAGTCGCGTAAGGCGAAATTACTACATTTAGTCAAGCTGTCGAACTCACGGGATGAAACTGAACGCACTGTATTTTTTCACCAAAACAGAACAGCTTCGTCAATCCCCGCGTGAAGGAAATCGCTCACCTCCCACGTGCAAAACGTAGTGATATTGACACGCCAGATTAGCGAGGTAGCGTATTGTGTTAAGCAGGAAAGCGAGCTTTTCTGTATTCTTGTTAACTTTCTGAGCTTGTTTTGAATACAACCTATCATATCTATATGTTTTTGGAATCAGGAAATGATAAAAAATAAGATGAAATCATTTTTGGATCGATTTCTTAAATTTTAATCGTAAGATTAATTAATCTATTTTCGTTAATTGTGATCACATTTTAAGAGTAAACATGACATATGTATATATTTTTAGATTCAGAATGTGATGAAGAATACGATGCAATCAATTTTAAATCTGTTTGCGAAAAATCGATTTGAATGACAACTTTAATGAGCAAACTCATTAATTAATTTTTAAGCCTTCAAGCTGAAATGCAACACCAAAGTCCGGGCTTTGTCGAAGATTACTTGACCAAAATGTCAACCAATTTGGTTGAAAAATGAGAGCGTGACAGTGCCGCCTCAACTTTCACGAAAAGCCGGATATGACGTCATCAAAGACATTTATAAAAAAAATGAAAAAAACCATCTGGAGATACCATACTCAGGACTGGATCTCTCATGTCAAGTTTCATGAAGATCGGTCCAGTAGTTTTCTCTGAATCGCTCTACACACACACACACACACACACACACACACACATACACCACACCCTCGTCTCGATTCCCCCTCGATGTTAAAATATTTAGTCAAAACTTGACTAAATATAAAAATGAAGCGATTTGCAGATCTATCTCGGGAAGAAATTGAAAACAAAAGACGACTTTTAACTCAGATCGAATACCAACACACTTCAGCTGAACAAAAGATGAACATGGGAGACACCCTCCATCAGCATAATTGCAGGCAACACACAACTCCAAGTTTTGCCGCGGCCAAATTCAAACCCCTCGCGAAGTTCACTCAGCTCTGTCGCACACACAGCCAAGTCGATTTGCGCGGGGCAAGTACTTTCGACATGTCCTTTGAAGATATGGATTTCTTCCTCAGTGCAGAAAATCAACCTGACATGCAAATATCCACGACAATGCAAGTTCTGCCTACTTTCCACAACTGTACCATAAACAACTTGAACATCACAATAACAAAATAAGACCAAACGTGGTGATTGTCTCTGCTGTTAACCCCACAAGCTTACTCAATGAACTCGTCCAGTCTTGATCGCGAGACAGGGTGACGACAAGTGTGTACAACAGTTACTGACACTGACGGTGCAAAGAGATGTAGCAATTTAATTGATGTTTTAATTGATGTTCATGAATTTTCCGTTCCTTTGATTATGTTCTGAGCAAAATGTTGCGATAATCAAATATTCTAATGTTAATTGAAGGAGTTGAATAAACTTTTGAAGTTGCACTATTTTTGTGGCGCATTGAAGTGTATGTGTTTGGTGTAAACAGGTATTCTTGGTGTGTGTGTTTGATTGCATGTGTGTGTGCTCGTTCAATCATCAAAACAACAACAAAGTCAGTACCTGAAAGGAATTCGATCGATACATAAAATGTTATTTGCGTTTTCGACCAAAATATGACATTTTACACAGATCTCGACAGTCATTGTTCACCAGAACAATGACTGTCTCGATCTGTGTAAAATGTCATATTTTGGTCAAAAACGCAAATAACGTATAATGTTCATAAAGTGCATTAATTAAAAAATTGTACTTCCAAATGAAGTGTCACATGACAGGAGGAAGCACATGAAGAAGAGGAGAAAAAACAGGAGAGCGATGAGGGGAGGGTAAAGGAAAAGGCGAAGGTGTGTTTTTCCCGCATTACGCCCTACAAATAGTTAATACAAGAAACAACTGTTCGCTTATAGGCTACTCAAACGCATTTTCCTTTCAAAAACCATAAATCATTCCAAAAAAGTGTCAGACGTCAGGTAATTGATAACTGTCGTGCGTGAAATGTTATCTTCACACGACTGCAATAAAATGCCAGCGAAAGTCAAATTATAATGGTGAAATAAATGAGTTTACCGAAACGTAGCCATCTAACGAAACAAACGGTACGAGGAGCGAGCAGGTACAGAACGTGTCATACAGAGTTACTGAGACTGTGATTGATGAGAATCCATTGGAATCCCTTGCACTCGGCTGTTTAGTTTTGGCAAGTCGATTACGAGTAAGAATATAGTCTCGAATTGCAACCCTTCATCAGTGGTATGGATATGTGTGTGTGTGTGTTTGTGTGTGTGTGTGTGTGTGTGTGTGTGAGCTTCTTCGGCTGTATCTCAGCAGATAATCCAAAGAAAAAAACGTTAGAAACAGGATGGCATTTAGTCATGCGAGAGATGAGGCTTCTGAAATAGTGAACAAGTCGCGTAAGGCGAAATTACTACATTTAGTCAAGCTGTGGAACTCACAGAATGAAACTGAACGCACTGAATTTTTTCACAATGACCGTAGTCCCCCGCTTGTGCATAACGGAGTGAAACTGACGAGCCTGTTCAGCGCGGTAGTGGTTTCGCTGTGCTGCATAGCACGCTTTTCTGTACCTCTCTTCGTTTTAACTTTCTGAGCGTGTTTTTAATCCAAACGTATCATATCTGTATGTTTTTGGAATCAGGAACCAACAAGAAATAAGATGAAATTGTTTTTAAATCGATTTCGGAAATTTAATTTTGATCATAATTTTTATATTTATAATTTTCAGAGCTTGATTTTAATCCAAATATAACGTATTTATATGTTTTTGGAATCAGGAAATGATTTAGAATAAGATGATCGCTCTACACACACACACACACACACACACACACACACACACACACACACACACACACACACACACACACACACACACACACACACACACTTGGCAAATATGGAAAAGAGGCCTCATCAAAAAGTAGTCAACACTATTTTATCAACCGAAAAAACCCACGGCATATAATTCAAGATGAAAAACGACAACCCAACTGATTCATTCCGGGTAGAAGGAAAAGGTGAACCGTTAACTTTGATACTGTGGTAGACATGTAACAACTGTGTAAAATATATTATAATAGTTTCCTTTTTGTGTTTGTTGTCTTGCAAATCATCATAAATCAATCAATATTCTTCCACTTAAACGTAAATCAACAAAATCACAAACAGAAGGGATACATGTATAAATCTTACGTATTACCACACTTTGATTACGCCGATGTCGTCTGGGACAGTTGTACAGAAGGGTTATCAAACATTTTGGAACAGCTCCACCTCGAGGCCTTAAGGGTAATTGTCGGAGCAGTTAAAGGAACAAGCCACCAAAAATTATATGACGAATCAGGCTTCAGTAGTTTAAAACTAAGACGGGAAATTTTTTTTTTTTAATATATATGATCACTGACGACTGCCAAGTATCAAATGATTTCATCGCCACTAAAGCATACACTATAATTATGTTCTTCACTACAAGATATATCTGTCACTATTCGTGGCAGTGAATTGAACCAGGGGGGTGTCAAATCTAACACACAGCACAACTACCGAAAGTTTTGAGAATAAGTAACCCGCACACAAAATATCCACCATTACAAAAAAATGATAATACACTTATCCAATATTGACGTACTAAAGTTGTCTTTTGCAGTTCGTAGCAATAAACTGGTCGTCAAATCTAGCCTTTACGTCACGCGTTTGATAACTTCTTCAGGTCGTGCTAGCCACGTCTTGGCTTCACGTAGTGCATCTAGACCTCCATAGTGCTAAAAACGTCATCCGCTGCTGGCGAACTTGATGTATCTTTCGCGGTTCGTGGCGATGAAGTTGTCGAGAGGAATACCAGTGTGGAAGGGTTCTCCAGCAAACTGACTGGCGTCCATGTAGCTTGCTCCTCCGTTGAGCACGCCCCAAACCCAGCGTGCGTACTGCCTGGAATGAAATAGAATAGATGGTCAGATGTGTGTGTGTGTGTGTGTGTGTGTGTGTGTGTGTGTGTGTGTGTGTGTGTGTGTGTGTGTTTGTGCATGTGTGCTTGTTGTGAGCATTTGTCTGTTGTATGTGTTTGTTTGCGTGTTTTGACTGTGCACTGTGCTGCGCTGCGAACAAATGTGATTCTTTGTATTTTATTTCATTTTCATTTTCATTTTCATTACTTTATTGTCCCATCGCTGGGAAATTCGGGTCGCTTCCTCCCAGTGGAAAGCTAGCAGCAACGGAGTCGCGCTACCCAGGTGTCTGCGTGTTTAGGTGTATTCAGCCACCTGCACTTATGGCAGAATGACCAAGGTCTTTTACGTGCCATTGTGATGACACGGGGGTGGAACATGGCTTCCGTCTCTGGGTCTGCACATAAAGTTGACCCGTGTCCGTCCCGGCCCGAATTCGAACCTGCGACCTTCCGATCACAAGTCCAGTGCTCTACCAACTGAGCTACCGGGCCCCCATGCAAGCATGTATATGTGCTCTTTGATGAGTATTTTCCTTTTCATTTGAGACAAATTGTATTAGTTGTATATATCGTGTTGTGTTTTTGATTGAACTTGTAAATTGAACTTGTAAAGCGCTTCGAGCTGTGGAGAAGCGCTATATAAATGTCCATTATTATTATTATTATTATTATTATTATTATTATTATTATTATTATTATTATTATTATTATTATTATTATTATTATTATTATTATTATTATTATTATTATTATTATTATTATTATTATTTAAGTTATTGAGACATCCCAGTGCACTACGGGATTTATAGAGCAAATCTCGAAAATTCATTATTGAACGAAGCGCATAGCGCTGAGTTCAATAATTATTTTCGAGATTTGCTCTATAAATCCCTTAGTGCACTGGGATTGTTTCAATAACGATATTGTCAGTACCGCCAGAGAAAAAAGAAGATTCAAAACGCACATTTTGCAACGCGCATTTGGATAGGCGTAACTGTGTGGTCAGGTTTGTGTCACTGGATCTACTTTTGTGTGGGCTGTCTCAAGTGTGTCGTGCTTTCGTCACACGCAAACTCTTGTTTTAATTTCTGTTGGTAAATTCCAGTGTAGCGTTAAGCTAAAAAGTGATGATCTTTCATAGAGACCTCATTTAAACTCGGAGAAAGGACTGTGCTCTTCGTTCTTTGCGATTCGAAACCTTCATCGAGCTTCGACAGATTGACTGTGCAGAGTTTTGCCCCTTGCCAAGGTCGACGAAAAGGACATTTTCAAAATAAATGTGGCATGTTTCTCGTGTGGTATCTTCACTCATCGGGGAGTCTGGTACTAAATATGAACGGTAAGAATGCTCTGAACCCTACACGTATTATATCCCCATCGTTTTATCGTTCACATTTGCCCAACATGTTAATTTGCTGAGCGGGATTTATGTCGTCTGCTACTGCACTGAGTCTCATTTCAAAAACAAAAATTGCTCGTCACGTTGCACTGAGTCTGCACGCATGAGGCAGGCTGGTAATAAGTCTTATATATGGTAAGAACGTTCTAAACCCAACACGTTTTCGATTCTGATTGTTCTTGCCTTGAAATAATAATTCGGAAAACATTCATTTACTGAACATGCAGTCGTATTTCAGTGTAGTCTGCTACGTGCTGATCTACCTGCTACCGTCTCTGCTGCTACGTTATCGGAATAACACTTGTGTTTTCTGTTAGCTGCTGGGAATTGTATACTAACTCATCATTTGGTAATGTGTACAATAAACTACATGCCACTAACATGGCATAATTATTAGAGGAATCTTCGCAAGTTGAAACTGAAAAATTAGACACAGCGGGTTCTATTTTTAGATCAGTGGCAACTGTGGCACAGGCACATGCAATCTGTCAGAAAAAACCCATCTTCTGCTTTAATTGAGAAGCAGGAAAGTTATGGTCTTAATCATTGGTATTGTGGAGAATATAAGCTACATGTCATTAATTAATTCTGAGGATGAGAGTACACTCTCACTTAAGCAAAGGGCGGAAGAATACGCTCTGTGGAAAAGTTAGCGCACTCCAAGAGTGCGCTAACAGTTTTAGCGCATCGCCATTAGCCAATCAACTGGTTCACATCAGTCATGTAAATAAGAATGCTCTGAACCCTACACGTATTATATCCCCATCGTTTTTTCGTTCACATTTGCCCAACAAGTTAATTTGCTGAGCGGGGTTAATGTCGTCTGCTACTGCTAGGCTACCTGGGCAATCGAACCACTGCAGTCTGCACTGAGTTTGCACCACGTCCGTGGTCTGCACGCATGACGCAGGCTGGTAATAAGTCTTATATATGGTAAGAACGTTCTGAACCTTACACGTTTTCGATTACGATTGTTCTTGCCTTGAAATAATAATTCGAAAACCATTCATTTACTGAACTGATGTAGTCGTATTTCTGTGTAGTCTGCTACAGAGTCGATCGAGTCAGTCTTCCAAACTGGTCTAGCTGGTACGTTATCGGAATAACACTTGTGTTTTCTGTTAGCCGCTGGGAATTGTATACTAACTCATCATTTGGTAATGTGGATGATAAGCTACATGCCACTAACACTGCATATGAGAAGAATCTATGCAAGTCGGCGAAAATTAGATGAAACACAGCGACTTCTATTTTTAAATCACTGGCACTGGCACAGGCACATGCAATCTGTCAGAAAAAAACCCACTTCTGCTTTAATTGAGAAGCAGGGAATTTATGGTCATTTGGTATTGTGGAGAATATAAGCTACATGTCATTAATTAATTCTGAGGATGAGAGCACAGTCTCGCTTAGGCAAAGGGCGGAAGAATACGCTCTGTGGAAAAGTTAGCGCACTCCAAGAGTCATGTGACACCAGTACTTACTGACAATTATTATTATTATTATTAAATAACTCCGTCAAGTTTGTATGGGTTGTGGACGATTGGTTTAAACAGTATTTTATTCATAAACGCACATATGAGAATATAACAACATGTTTACAAAGGAGCACAACAAGTTTAAAACTTATAGTGAGTGCTCACATAATCATACCTGTTATTTCATGGCGGGATATGACCAACAAGATATGGCGACTAATCTTTTGAAAAAAAGAACATATTGAACAGAACGAAAGAAGAACAAGTCGCGTAAGGCGAAAATACAACATTTAGTCAAGCTGTCGAATTCACAGAATGAAACTAAACGCAATGCAATTTTTTCAGCAAGACCGTGTACTCGTAGCATCGTCAGTCCACCGCTCGTGGCAAAGGCAGTGAAATTGACAAGAAGAGCGGGGTAGTAGTTGCGCTGAGCAGGATAGCACGCTTTTCTGTAATAATTTATATGGTTTTGGAATCAGAAGATGATGAAGAATAAGATAAAAGTAATTTTGGGTCGTTTTATAAAAACATTATTTTAATTACAATTTTCAGATTTTTAATGACCAAAGTAATTAATTAATTTTTAAGCCACCAAGCTGAAATGCAATACCGAAGTCCGGCCTTTGTCGAAGATTGCTCTACAACAATTTCAATCAATTTGATTGAAAAATGAGGGTGTGACAGTGCCGCCTCAACTTTTACAAAAAGCCGGATATGACGTCATCAAAGACATTTATCGAAAAAAAGAAAAAAACGTCCGGGGATATCATTCCCAGGAACTCTCATGTAAAATTTCATAAAGATCGGTCCAGTAGTTTGGTCTGAATCGCTCTACACACACACACACGCATAGACACACACACACACACACACACACACACGTAGACACACACACACATACACCACGACCCTCGTCTCGATTCCCCCTCTATGTTAAAACATTTAGTCAAAACTTGACTAAATGTAAAAACGACAGAGTTGTTTCAGGAATTCGTCTTTTATGTTAATGTTCTCGGCGGTGCCTTCTTTATCTTGTCTTATTTCTGTCTTCAATGATCCGAGGGGTTCGCGTGGCTAGAATTTTTATGTGTTTAACAATCACCCCCCCCCCCCCCCATAACATCAACTTCTGTTGTCGTTCCCGAAAGGTGAAACTGTCACATTGTGCAACCGTCAGCCCGGACGTCCATTTTTCTGAGATGTTCAGAATTTGATGCAAGTTTTAGACTCAACCAACGAGACCATACCGCTAGTAACATTAATATCAAGATGAAATAGCGAAGAGAAGCAAACACCAGGGCTGGATCTACATATACTTTCTTTTCTCAAGGAGAGACTCCCAGAAAACTCTCCCAAATGCCATATTTCAACAGCAAGACCCCCAGACCCTTCACCTGGCCTCCCCCTGTACTCCTGCCTCAACACACACACACGTACACACACCCACACACCCACATATACACACACCCCTCCCCCCACACGCACAAACATACACGCACTCACACGTACACACGGAGACACACATACACAGACACCTACACCTACACGCGTACACACACACCCAAACACACACATATATACACCTACACACACAGCTCCCACTCCCCACACACCCCACACACACCCACCCACCCACACACACACTCACTGAGGAGAAAAAAACACAACTTACTTTGTATCGCCGTACCCGCAGGTCCAGCGGGCGACCCACTCACTCTCATCCACACGGCCATCGTTGTTGGTGTCGTATCGGTTGTTGATGTCGTAGGCGATGTCCGAAGTGGTCACCACACCGTTGCCGTCCTCGTCGTTGTCTCTGGCCAATAGCTTCAACTTCTCTTCCACCGTTAAGCCCGTCGGTGCGCATGCGCCCTTGCAGAGCGGAAGTACCAGCAGCGCCGCCGCGGCAAAACGGAAGACAACTGAGTTCATGTTTGTGTGAAGTCTCGGTCTGGTTCTAAACCTTGTGGTTGTAGAAATTTTGTGTGAGACGTGATCGCTTCTCTTCGGAGGCAGTGGCCGAAGTGAATGAAATGGGTGTTTTATAGGGTAAAGATATGCAGGATTGGTCGTTTTGTAGGGACATGATTTGAACTGGGGACATGATTTGACCTGGGGACATGATATGAACTGTGCACAAATCGACGTGTGGCATCAACGGTGCAGTGTCACGTGGCAGGCGCTAGATGCTTGCACTTCCATCAGCAAAATAATGTTTGGGACATTCCCCTACATTTAAATGTGTTTAACACTGTGCATAAGACCAAACGTTACACAGATGTCCTCAAGCCTGGACTTAAATATAACATTGTTATAGAAAACTAAACATTGCAATGGTTTTTGGATTAACGTCATAGTCTGTAACGTTCAGCACACCTACTATGAAATTGAAAGATTTGGGCAGTATTGAGTTCTAAGCGTCCTCAAGGAAGACAGACGACATGGTTGAATAAGTACAGCAAAAATAAATGTACCAACTCCCTCGGCATTAGTAGTTTGTAGGCTAATTGGATTATCTACCGCATGTCATACTCAATATTGGGAAGACGAGAGGGTAGGTGGGGGAAGGAGAGACAGACAGAGATACAGGGCAAAAAAAGAAGAAGACAAATATTCAGCCCTTCGAAGTTTCTCATATACTTCTCTTAAAAAAAACGATAAAAAACCCCGAAAGCAGCCACAATTTTGTTTATGTACCCCATTTGTCCGTCCCTCCCTTTAATCAATTCTAGGGCCTGTGACAGATGACTGATTGAACATTTTCACAACAATGATGCATAGTTTATTGTCATTTCTTCCCCCTTTAAAACAGTGGAAGGTCAAAAGGGAGAACCAATTCAACATTTTCTAGGGACAGTTTCTATCATGAAGTCAAGCTGATAAGATTTCCAAACGAAAGCAAAGTGAAGGCTGTTCAGCGTTTTTGTTTCATTCCCACGTGGCATACCATGCACCCACAGCTGTTTGGGAATGTGACATGTTTGAAGGTTACCGCGAAGGATCGTTTTGCGAAAACAAGTGTCGAGAGTTGTATCTAAAACAAGTCGCGTAAGGCGAAAATACAATATTTAGTCAAGTAGCTGTCGAACTCACAGAATGAAACTGAACGCAATGCCATTTTACTCGTAGCATCGTCAGGCCACCGCTCATGGCAAAGGCAGTGAAATTGACAAGAAGAGCGGGGTAGTAGTTGCGCTAAGAAGGATAGCACGCTTTTCTATACCTCTCTTTGTTTTAACTTTCTGAGCGTGTTTTTAATCCAAACATATCATATCTATATGTTTTTGGAATCAGGAACCGACAAGGAATAAGATGAAAGTGTTTTTAAATTGATTTGGACAATTTAATTTTGATAATAATTTTTATATATTTAATTTTCAGAGCTTGTTTTTAATTCGAATATAACATATTTATATGTTTTTGAAATCAGCAAATGATGGAGAATAAAATAAACATAAATTTGGATCGTTTTATAAATTTTTATTTTTTTTTTAAATTTTCCGATTTTTAATGACCAAAGTCATTAATTATTTTTTAAGCCACCACGCTGAAATGCAATACCGAACCCCGGGCTTCGTCGAAGATTACTTGACCAAAATTTCAACCAATTTGGTTGAAAAATGAGGGCGTGACAGTGCCGCCTCAACTTTCACGAAAAGCCGGATATGACGTCATCAAAGACATTTATCAAAAAAATGAAAAAAACGTATGGGGATTTCATACCCAGGAACTCTCATGTCAAATTTCATAAAGATCGGTCCAGTAGTTTAGTCTGAATCGCTCTACACACACACACAGACAGACACACACACACACACACACACACACACACACACACATACACCACGACCCTCGTCTCGATTCCCCCCTCTACGTTAAAATATTTAGTCAAAACTTGACTAAATAAAATGAATGAATCAATTCAGTAATATATTGCAATTTTTTCTATCTCTTTTCTCCAATTGTCTCTCTCTCTCTCTCT
>NC_090250.1:18872276-18902311 GCF_037325665.1 Littorina saxatilis | reverse complement strand
ATGAATGGAAACAATTCAGTAATACTTGTATATTGCAATTTTTTCTATCTCTCTTCTCCAATTGTCTCTCTCTCTCTCGCACTCTCTCTCTCTTTCTCTCTCTCTCTCTCTCTTTCTCTCTCTCTCTCTCTCTCTCTCTTTCTTTCCCTGTCTTTCTCCATCTTCCTCTCTCTTTCCCTCTTCCTCCCCCCCCACATATCTCTCTTTCGCTCTCTCTCTCTCTTTCTTATCTCACTCTTCCTCTCTTTGTCCCCCATCTCTCTCCCCCCCCCAACCCACCCCCCACGCTCTCGCTCTCTTTCTCCAAAGTCTCTTTCTTAAAGTAAACGTTTTCCCATCCTCCCTCAGTTCTCGCCCCTTGTTCAGCCCCGTCTCTTACACCCTTCTCCTCCCCATCATTAAACTTATCATTTTGTGATCGATGAGAGCTTTGACATAAAAAAAACAAGTCGCGTAAGGCGAAATTACTACATTTAGTCAAGCTGTGGAACTCACAGAATGAAACTGAACGTAGTCCGCCGCTAGTGCAAAAGGCAGTGAAAGTGACGAGCCTGTTTGGCGCGGAAGCGGTTGCGCTTTGCTTCATAGCACGCTTTACTGTACCTCTCTTCGTTTTAACTTTCTGAGCGTGTTTTGAATCCAAACATATCATATCTATATGTTTTTGGAATTAGGAACCGACAAGGAATAAGATGAAATAGTTTTTAAAACGATTTCGGAAATTTAATTTTAATCATGATTTGTATATGTTTAATTTTCAGAGCTTGTTTTTAATCTGAATATAACATATGTATATGTTTTTTGAATCAGAACATAATGAAGAATAAAATAAAAGTAATTTTGGATCGTTTTATAAAAAAAAATTTTATTTACACATTTCAGATTTTTAATGACCAAATTCATTAATTAATTTGTTAGCCTCCATGCTGAAATGCAATACTGAAGTCCGGCCTTCGTCGAAGAATGCTTGGCCAAAATTTCAATCAATTTGATTGAAAAATGAGGGTGTGACAGTGCCGCCTCAACTTTTACAAAAAGCCGGATATGACGTCATAAAAGACATTTATCGAAAAAAGGAAAAAACAGGTCTGGGGATATCATACCCAGGAACTCTCATGTCAAATTTCATAAAGATCGGTCCAGTAGTTTACTCTGAATCGCTCTACACACACACACACTCACAGACACACAGACACACAGACACAGACACACACACACACACACACACACACACACACACACACACACACACACACATACACCACGACCCTCGTCTCGATTCCCCCTCTGTGTTAAAACATTTAGTCCAAACTTGACTAAATGTAAAAACACCTTCCATTAAAATGATATAGTAGTATATGATTGTATAGTGTATAAATACACGCCTTTTGTCGACTCTAGTATGTGGATATTCCAAACGGAACTTTTCGCGCTGGAATGCAGAAAGCGAAACAAATAGAGATATCTGACTAGACGGGTGGATGTCAAACGGATGGCTGCCTCCAGATCGTGTGAGACCTCCACCCGACATATGATCCCCATGTTTCACGTTTGGTGATACCTGACACCAAGGTACGCTATTTTATCTATGAAGATGAGTCAGTATTTTTCTTAGTTCCGGCTCGCGCGATAAATACGTTACTACAGTGGTACCTGCAATGTGTGGCCACTCCGATGCGAGGACACCTCCCTTAAAGGCACAGTGCAGCTCACAGCCTTCGTTTTGCGTTTTTGTTGCAGCTGAGTGCATTTACAGTTCAAAAATCCTCCTATGGTAGTAAAACAAACCCAAAACTACCCAACGACGACATCTGTGAAGCTCGACAGTTTCTTGTTCACGCGAGTGCATAAATTAACCTAGTTATTACGTGGTGTTTGGTCGGAGTTCGATTCAACTGAGTGATTCCGGCCTCCGTTTTGTTTTACACAAACTCATGATGACGTCTGACATAGTTTGCTTAGTGACGTGTCTTTTTGTGCATGATGTGGTGATCTACCTGATCTAAATTTAGATTCAAAAATAGGCCAAGACCAGCCGGGTCCGAGTACGAAATTAATTCGTAAAAAAATCGCAATACTTGACTTGACTTGGTGCAAGTCAATGAAACTTGGTAGTTCTTCTAACGGATAGCTGCCTGAGGTATGACTAAAAGCCCCAGGGGCTCCGTGCACCTGGATTTGATAAGTTCAGTACCTTTAAAATATCTCTATCAAAATATACCTGTCATGACAGGCCACCTGCAATATAGGGACACGTTTTGCAGGTCCCAGGTACCACTGCATTGCTTTTAGGCCGGTGCACGTCCTCAGTTCGATCGTCCGCAATGTTGCTTTGTCTGTTTGTTCGTAAACAAAGAGACTGCCAACGTTCCAAAATTCAGAATAAAAAACCCAAAAAGGTTAGTTGTTGGAACGTTTGTTTTGTTTTGTTCTTCTGTGTGCGTAATACATCATGCCATCTTCATCATTTTGCTCCAAACTTCGCTCGGCTTCCTGGCGAGTGGGCAAAAACTGAATTTCATGAAGATAAGTTTTGTGTGATATTTGTTTGTCTGTTCACTTAAAAGACCGTTGGGTCGACATATTTGTGAGTGTAACGTAATTTTGTCAATAACAACGTTCCAACAACTAACCTTTCTTGGTTTTTGATTCCGTTTGTTCGTAGTTTATGTTCTTAAAAGTTAGTACTTCGTATATGTTTTCATGATGGAAGCGTCTGCGTGGTGCAATGAAGTATAATCATACAGAACAAAAAAAGAATAAACAAACAAACCGTGCTTCATTTGCTGATATCAGGACTGCGGCTGAACTGAAAAGCACGGTTGCCTTTTTTATGGGGGCGAGGACGCCCCCATTCTATACGGATAGTTTCGAGGTTGACCATGGGCAGCGCCATTTTGTTGTGAAATACGTCATCAGTTTGTGTACACAGGAAGTTGTGACATCCGTCACCCTATGGGAGGGGTGACGTCAAAATTGTTCATCTGTAGAAAGTTGTGAAATCCGTCACCCTATGGGAGGGGTGACGTCAAAATTGGTCATCACAGAGTTTGTGTAACACAGGAAGTTGTGAAATACGTCACCCTATGGGAGGGGTGACGTCAAAATTGTTCAATAAAAACATGATATGTCGCATTGTGCAGGGTCAACTGCAACAAACTCAAACCGAGCCATTCATACCTAGCTGTATTTGAGTGACTTATATACCCGACATTTTTATTTCTTATTTTTAGCACAGGTGTAGGAAAAATCATGAACCAAAATGTTATTTATTTTCTAATTTAACATTTTTTTTACAAATATGACCATGGTCTTTTAAACATACAGTGACATTAAACATTGTTATGTTAAAAAAAAGAAAAAAGAAAAAAAGCTTTTGTGCACAAATCAGAAAATACATTGTACATTTTACCTACAGGCCAAACCGTGAGTGTCTGTGGCAAAGCCCGACCCAGGAAATTGCACTGATTTTATATTTAGATCAGAGAGAAATTGTCAAGAACAGGCGCTTGCATTTGGATGTGTCCAATGATAGTAGGTTTGGTTGTGATCAATCAGAATAATGTAGGAATAAAAATGTATGACAGTTTAGTATGATGACATGTAATTCACATATGCTGAAATATGATATTATACATCATGTAATATTATTATGGCTGTTGCCATGACCATGAAACCCAACAAAGGTTTAATGTAATGTAATTCAAAATACCAAAACCGAGCACCTATTAATCTCGTCTTTGCGCGTGAAGATTGAGGCCGTCTGCCAGTAGCGGTTAGGTCATACAGTGGAACCCCTCTCTAGCGACCTTTAAAATGTTGACAAAAATCGGTCCTTGTGGAGGGGGGTCCTTACAGAGGGAGGGGGGCGGAGTCAGGGGGCCACAAAGAAAGTCAGATTTAAAAAAAAAAAGAAAACAGAGAAGTTTGAGTTGCTGACGACCGTTCTCTCTGAAAGCAAACTGCTTCGATTTCATGTTTGTCCTTGGTGTCCACCAGTTCTGGTGCATGTACTACCCTGGCCAAGTTTCCTCTCAAGACATCAAAGAGACCGCCCCAGTATACTCTACAGCCTCTGGGCGAACCACCTCTCATAGCTAAAACTGGGTCAATGACCCCTGGGAAGAAGGTCAGTGTCTATAAAAATTTTACTCCTAGGCCTGCGGCCAGGGGGGGGGGGAGTATACCGGTACCATTTGAGAATCAGACCAAATGAGAATTGAACCATTTGAGAACATCCTTTTTTTTCAATCACTACATCGAAGGCCTGCGGCCCGGGGTTCACATGGGTTGGTTTGTTTGTTTGTTTCAAACCCACACCCATATACACACATTTCCCATTTAAACCATTTGTCGGCCCCCTGTCGATATTTATCGACTAAGTTCCTTGTCATGTACTACAATTAGAGTCGCGCGCGCGCGTGTGTGTGTGTGTGTGTGTGTGTGTGTGTGTGTGTGTGTGTGTGTGTGTGTGTGTTTTGGCCTCAGTTTTTAAATGGGTCTCCTGTAAAAAACAAAAACAAAATTACAATTCTGGTTCCGTAAATATGCTAACACATCCTTGCGTTTCATATTATCATATAAACATTCACTGGACAAAAGGTAAGAGAATTTCCCAAATCATTTGCCATGGGTTCAATGGAAAAAATACATCATGTGCACTATCTCCAAATCTGACACCAAGATAGAGAGAAAACAGCAAATACTACTTTCAACATCACAGAGACTAACATTGCCAATATCAGCTGCCATACTTGGTGTGATAATAAAATAATCCTTGCTAAACAAAGTCACTATACTTATAGACCTTTATCATCGTCAAAAAAGACAACAGCAAGTTTTTAATTCTTGTTGTTTGTGAAACCCCGACATGCGTTTTCTCTCCATTACTCTCAGTTCCCTATCCTTCAAATGTCCGTTCTAACGACATCAAACAATGCAGGCATTCGTCTGCATACCAGATCCCAGTCTAGTTTGCCCTTGAAGTTTTCCTTCTCCCTTTCATGTCTCTTAAACTTTGCTACATTACGCTGACATTTGCTACATTACGTTGGCAAACAGTAACTCGAGAAATAGAATCAAGATACAATGACACGCAAGTCATCTTTTATTGCGGTGCACCTGTTGAGTGGTTGACATGATACCTGCGTGTCAAGAGATGACCAAACGATGATACGCGGGCTTTTACCGCAATTCCATTTTTGGCTCGCACTGCGTGTTGGAGGCACAGGCAATTGACCCCGGGGGAGGTGTGGGGTAGGAGGGTTGGGGTGGGTGCTCTGCCCTTGTCCTTCTTCTTCTTCTTCTTTATTTATTTATATGGGAGATATATATAGCGCTTGACGTTCTCTAAGCGCTTTACATATTAATTTCTGCCGTGTGAGATGGAATTTTTTACACAATATATCACGCATTCACATCGGCCAGTAAATCTCAAGCCATTACGGCGAATATTTACTTTTCACGGCCTATTATTCCAAGTCACACGGGTATTTGGTGGACTTTTTTAAATTTTTTTTTATCTATGCCTATACATTTTTGCCAGGAAAGACCCTTCTGTCAATCGTGGGATCTTTAACGTGCACACCCCAATGTAGTCTTCTTCTTCTTCGTTCATGGGCGCGCTGAAACTCCCACTTTCATTGATGTTTTTACACAAGTGGGTTCTTACGTGTATGACTACCCAGCCATTCAGGCAGCCATACGCCGCTTTCGGAGGGGAGGGAGGGGGGGGGGTTGGGGTTGGGGGGGCTTTGTTGTTCGTCCTGCTTTGTCAAGGATGACCATGATTGTCGTGTACGTATGTCTGATCTAGGGGGACGGAAGGTGGCTGCTGAATCGCTGCAGCAACAGATAGAGCGTATCCTCACCAACACCCATCCTCCCCTGACACCCCCACCCCCTCCCCTGCCCAACCCCCACCAAGTGTCATGTAACTGTGGGGTGGAGAGATCTACAGGTATGGCCTATTTTGCTTGCGTTTGAACTAGAGACTGTAGAGTACACATGTGTCTCGATCTGATTGAACTATCAAATTCAGTTTACCCTGAAAACATAATTAGAAGCATATTTTTCGTATACGTCAAATCCACTCAAATAGAGGTTTTCACTACGACTGATAATACATTCCCATTATATAAAAAAAATAAATAAATAAAAATCAACACAGCAGTTTTTGCCTTGCATATGTGAGCTCAGTATTTTTTCCCGTTCAGAACATATTCTTCCACAGACAGACAGCGTAATTACGACTGGAAATAACTTTTTATTACAAAACAGATTATTACAAGGGTGGTCCCCCCTGCGAATGAAAAATCAGTTAAAGGATATTAAATCAGTTTTTGCTCCAGCGCATGTGAATAAGCTCATTTTTTCCCTCTCTCTTGCTAACATGCAGATATCATATTCTGTCAGAGACGTTTCACACTCGTACATTTATGCGAATTTGAAAAGATGCACATCTATATTCGTTTTTTTATAGGCACTATAATTTTCTCGACCGCGTCTTGTATGCAATAACTACGCCCCTCCGTGCAAAGTCATCAACATTCTTTCGCTGTCATCAGGGTAAGTTTTCAGTAAATTCATTACGAGTTAATTCCGATTTAAGCTTTGGAAAGCGTCAATCGTGTTATCGTAATTTTATCTGGCTATAAAAGTCAACGAAAACCCTGCCTTTCAAACGCCCACTGAAGACCTTTTGGGTGGACCAAAGCATGCGTTAGGTTACGCTACTTCAGAAAGCCATTAAAACTGCCTGCAAAAAAACGGCCTTTTTGCACCGATTCGGGTAGTGTTACCAATAAAATCTCCACCCAAACGATTAATTTGTAACTTGAGCAAAAACGAAAGAGGAAAAACTATTCTGATAAAAGTAAGATTTACTCTCTCTCAGCAACACACACACTCACTCACTCACAGACTCACACACACACACACACACACACACACACACACACACACACACACACACACACACACACACACACACAAAGCTGGCTTGATAACAAACACGCACCCAAACGCACATACACACGCACACACACGCACGCACACACGCACACAAACACACAATAACACACTCACACAGGGTTTTCCCCAAGACATCTCTTGTAATGCTGACTACCCTGTCCTGTGAGCTCACGCCGACAAATTGGGCCACGCCTGCGGTTTTATCCTTGTTACATTTAGTCAAGTTTTGACTAGATGTTTTAACATAGAGGGGGAATCGAGACGAGTGGTGTATGTGTGTGTGTGTGGTGTGTGTGTGTGTGTGTGTGTGTGTGTGTGTGTGTGTGTGTGTGTCTGTGTCTGTGTCTGTGTCTGTGTCTGTGCGTGTGTGTGTGTAGAGCGATTCAAACCAAACTACTGGACCGATCTTTATGAAATTTTACATGAGAGTTCCTGGGAATGATATCCCCGGACGTTTTTTTTCTTTTTTTCGATAAATACCTTTGATGACGTCATATCCGGCTTTTTTTTTAAAAGTTGAGGCGGCACTGTCCCACCCTCATTTTTTAATCAAATTGATTGAAATTTTGGCCAAGCAATCTTCGACAAAGGCCGGACTTCGGTATTGCATTTCAGCTTGGTGGCTTAAAAATTAATTAATGACTTTGGTCATTGAAAATCTGAAAATTGTAAAAAAAATATTTTGTTTTATAAAACGATCCATATTTACGTTCATCTTATTTTTCATCATTTTCTGATTCCGAAAACATATAATATGTTATATTTGGATTAAAAACAAGCTCTGAAAATTAAAAATATAAAAATTATGATCAAAATTAAATTTTCAAAATCAATTTAAAAACACTTTCATCTTATTCCTTGTTGGTTCCTGATTCCAAAAACATATAGATATGATATGTTTGGATTAAAACCACGCTCAGAAAGTTAAAACGAAGAGAGGTACAGAAAAGCGTGCTATCCTTCTCAGCGCAACTACTACCCCGCTCTTCTTGTCAATTTCACTGCCTTTGCCATGAGCGGTGGACTGACGATGCTACGAGTATACGGTCTTTCTGAAAAATTGCATTGCGTTCAGTTTCATTCTGTGAGTTCGACAGCTTGACTAAATGTTGTATTTTCGCCTTACGCGACTTGTTTTCACTGCTCCATCCACATCTGAATTTTGTTCCGCTGCCAGACTTGTCGAATTTACAGACACTCTAGGGAGCGCTGCGGTGGGCTACCCTCTGAAGTTGACACTGCACTGCTGCCGAGTCACTTCGACGGTGTTCAGTATTGGTCCTGTTCCGAGCCAACACGTTTAATTCAACCGTCATAAATTATATTAGATTTCAAAGATTATCATTCTCACCTTTCGACTATTTAATTTGAAGGATGAGTCAACAGTTTGTAGTGATTGAGGAAGGGGTTGTGTGTGTGTGTGTGTGTGTGTGTGTGTGTGTGTGTGTGTGTGTGTGTGTGTGTTTTAGTGTGTGTATGTGTGTGTGTGTTTTAGTGTGTGTGTTTTAGTGTGTGTGTGTGTGTGTGTGTGTGTGTGTGTGTGTGTGTGTGTGTGTGCCTGTTTGAGTGTTAATTAATTAATTAATCAATGTTCATTAGTATCATAAATGTCATGGCCGAGAGAAATATCATTGCTTCAAAAGAACAGCAGAACCAACAACAAAATAGCAAGACAAGGCAAAGCAAGGCAAAGCACGACAAGGCAAGTCAAGGCAAGGCAAGGCAAGGCAAGGCAAGGCAAGGCAAGGCAAGGCAAGGCAAGGCAAGGCAAGGTAAGGCAAAACAAAGCAAGGTAAGGCAAAGCAACACAAAGCAAGACAAGTCTAGGTAAGGTAGGGTCTTGGCAAGGTAAGGCAAGGCAAGGTGAGGCAAGGTAAGGCAATGAAAAGCAAAGCAAGAAAAAGCAAGGCAAGAGAAGTTTGTTTGTTTGTTTGTTTGCTTAACGCCCAGTCGACCACGAAGGGCCATATCAGGGCGGTGCTGCTTTGACATATAACGTGCGCCACACACAAGACAGAAGTCGCAGCACAGGCTGCATGTCTCACCCAGTCACATTATTCTGACACCGGACCAACCAGTCCTAGCACTAACCCCATAATGCCATACGCCAGGCGGAGCAGCCACTAGATTGCCAATTTTAAAGTCTTAGGTATGACCCGGCCGGGGTTCGAACCCACGACCTCCCGATCACGGGGCGGACGCCTTACCACCAGGCCAACCGTAAGGCAAGAGAAGGCAAGGAAAGGAAAATGAAGGCAATTAACGAAAGGCAAGGAAAATCAAGGCAAGGCACGGTAAGGCAAGGCAAGGCAAAGCAAAACAAAGCAAGGCAAGGTTATACACAGTTAGGGAAGGCAAAGCGAAGCAAAACAAACAAAATGAAGCAAGACAAGGCACGAGAATGCAAATCAAGTAAACCAAAACAAAGTAAAACTAGATAAGACCAGACCAGACCAAACCAGACCAGACAAGACTAGACAAGACAAGATAAGATAAGACTGAAAAGCAAAGCAAAGAATATCAGACCAACCAACCTTTCTTACGCAATAATATAAGCGTCCTTGAAATAAACAGACACGCGTCTCTGACGGTGGGCCAGTGCATATTTGATTCCAAGGAGGATCATGAAGATAAAAGTATCAATATCATAGATACAGGTGCTAAAACGGTATTATCTTCACTCGCTTCATTCGTTTTCCTCTTCAAAACGACTGCCAGACACGCACACACGAAAGGTTGGTGAAAAGAAAGCGGAACAATATTCCATGTTTTGAGCTTTCTATGCAAGACCACAGGAGTCCTTTTCAATGATATGTAGCTTTTGGTTTCACTGGTAGGACTGTTAACTTGTATAATAGTTGTGATGAGACTCGATAAAACTTTAGATGAACAGATTATGCTGTCTGTGGTTTCCTTTATACCGCAGGTTCCTTTGTTGTATAACTATAAGAACTAAATCTGTCTTTTCTGGGGGCTTTTGAAACAAAGGAGTACTGTGCGGTTTTGTTTTCGTTTTCGTGCCGAAGCGGCATCTATCATAGTGACGATGATACTGCATATGCCGTCGACTAAAGGATACTTTGGGTTTAAATCTCAACAACATTCTTTACAGGACTTTGGTTAAAGCAAGATTTATTCAGGAGATAAAGGGTGGCATACAATACAATAAAACCACTTGAGACCACACAACAAGCTAAGCTTATACTAAGTGTGGTTACACATTTCGTCTAGATAGGAATTGCTATTGCATGATTGTGCTGTCAAGGGCAAAATAGTGCAAATACCTGTGTGAAAAAATATCAAACTTGACTTTCAATGTGACATAAAGAAATTCCATGACATTTCTCCCTTTCTCCTTATGCAAACGCACGCAACAACATTCCCGTTTTAATGAGAAGATCCCATTTTAACGACTGTCGGGATATATGTCCGTCAAAAATAAACACCCCAACTCCACATAAACACTCACACACACACACACACACACACACACACACACACACACACACACACACACACACACACACACACACACACACACACACATATATATACACCACCACCCTCGTCTCGATTCCCCGTCTATGTTAAAACATTTAGTCAAAACTTGACTTAATGTAAAAAGAAGCACAGCTTGGCCGGATTAGACCCCCCTGGAGGAGAAGCTGTTTGGCGACCTGGCGGCCTTAAAGGTGGTCGTCTACATTTTTGCTTTTTTTCAATAATCTTATGGTTAGATTTCGCTTAAAGGTTATGTCAGATGATGAATGAACCATGGGGAAACAAGTTATAGAAAAAAATATATGTAAAAACAGATTTTATTTTTGGGTAGCGTGACTCACGCTTCCAATATTTTGTTTTCTGTTGGCTGAGAACATGTGCTTTGCCTAAAAATACTGACCAATCAAATTCATGTCACTATGCTTATAGTCACGCCCAAACAAGTGCAGCAACAGTTTGACACTGGAGCGTTGTCCACGCTTTTTTTTAAACGCACGAAATGCACGGGATTTGAGAGGAGTGTTGCGCTTGGCATTTTCCAAATAAGGATATCCTACTATGAGTACTACGCTGGAATACTACAATGAATTTTCAAAACGGCTACACTGGCTTCGTCTTTCCTGATCGAAAGGGGGTGTATTGTTGATATTTGTAGATAATAGACTCTGCATTTTAATGGTCAAATGGCGATTTCGGTATAAAAATGTAGACAAGGACCTTTAAAGAAGACGGCGGCATTTGTGCCTGCCACAGGGGTGGACGTCTAAGAAGATTCTGAACATACCCTCTCCTTCCACCACTTTGTCGAAGATTTCACTCGAACGTCGGTGGTATCAAGCAACAACATGGCATATCATCGTAATAAATTAACATATATTTATATAATTTTTCTCTGAAAAAGTTCCTATTAATAGACAAATAAAGAACGACTGACACATTGAGAAAAAATTCCTCCGAAAGCGGCGTATGGCTGCCTAAATGGCGGGGTAATAACGCTCATACACGTAAAAGCCGTGGGAGTTTCAGCCCATGAACAAACAAACAATTGAGAAAAAAAAGGCATGAGAGTGAATTGGGGGAGAGGGTGGGTTTGGAACTGGAAGGGGCGTATATTGTTTGAAGCAGCAACAAAAATCATGTTCTGTAACGGAATCTTGGCGACTCTTTCCTAACCTGTCGCTTACAACAATAAGCAGAGTGACGTTGGAAGTTACATCCCCTTCATAACAAATTGCCGCCATGTCGTCTGCCAGACCGTAGATCGTCGCCAGTGAGCATGCGCGGTATTTCCAAAAGGGAGGCAACCCTATTGATATAAATCAGGAGCAGATAAGATTCACCAGAGAGGTGTATAGTTACCGTCTCTGAGCACAAATTCTCCGTCGATGAGGCCATTCTTGGGAAAAGCAGAGGCTTTCGCTAATGCCGCAAAAGATGTATGGAAATTGCCGGTTGTCACGCGGTTGGACTTTGACAATGCAGTCATCGCCAGCACGAGGTTGTTTATGGAATCCCCCTGTCATATTATGATACTTGTATCCCGGGTAGTGTCATTCTTACAGTTCCTTTTTACACCTGATACATATCTGGCCCCGGGGAGACTATAGTGTATGATCACGACAGGTGTCTGCTATCATGTTATGTATGTACCGGCCTAATGACAGCGGTGGAAGATACTAACGTTTCACCCCAAATGACACTGAGACATTTTCAAAAAAGGGGCTACAAACTATATAAGGAAACAAAAGTTAAAGGTTAACCATGTTTGGTCGCAGGGGAGCGAGATGTTGAAGATCTCAACTTCTCTAGGGCCAGCTTAAAGGCACAGTAAGCCTCCCGTAAACCATCACAGATACTGTCAGTCTTTTACACACAGTACAAACACCCTTTTGTTTAAACACTCACCGCTTGAGAACATCCTCCGTAAAGAGCGAGCAATTTTCAAAGAATTTATTTGTGCGTGGTTTATCTTACCCCTGAGCCATCGTGAACCCGTGTGATCCAGTTTCCTTTTTTTCACAATGTAGTCGTCAGTTTGTGATTTCAATGCGACTCACTGTAAGCTTATCTGCAATAGCACATTATTATGTACCTCTGAATCTAAACGCAACAAACGGCTGCGATTCACACGAACTCTAGCGATGGCTTTTGACTGTTCAGAGGAACTGGAGATAGACATAACCGTTGTCTGCTACGAGAACCACGACCTTGCGTTACCCTGCTTCCGGGCTTTTCTTTTTTCAAAATTTCAAAACTTCAAATTGTACTGATCTTGTCTTGATGAAAAAATAATTCTTTTAGGATTTAAGAATGTTTGTGTAACAAGCTGTCAATTTATTATTTAGATTTTAAAAGTTAGGTCTAGCGCCAAAACGCACCGTTCAATTGTCTTGTCCAATCAGACAATCCGCAAAATTAATTCTTTGAAAATTGCTCGCTCTTTACGTAGGGCACCTAGGATGTTCTTAAGCGGTGAGTGTTTAAACGAGAGGGTGTTTGTACTGTGTGTAAAAGCCTGACAGTATCTGTGATGGTTTACGGGAGGCGTGCTGTGACTTTAATGAAGGCGGAGCCCATCTCTTATTCGAAGTAAACTTGTCTTGCAAAGATTTTGTGGAGTTTGCAATATGCTTTTGTATTGACCGTGACGCGGTTGTGCGCCCTGAAAGTGAGACTAACATATACGCGAATCAAAAAACAAGAAAGGTAGTTTGTTGGAACGTTTGTAATTGACAAAACAATATAAACACAAATATATCGACCCAACGGTCTTTAAAATGCACAGACAAACAATGAGTAATGATAACTTAGCTTGATCGAATGTGTCGGCCGCTTGTTGGGAAAGTCCCAAGCGAATGAATTAACATATACGCGCCTACGACCAGCGAAGCCAAGCAATGAAAGTGATCGCAGAGAATAATAAGCTCCGATGTGGATCTCTTGCGATGTCCGCTCAATGTGATGTCCTTTTCTTTCGAAAACATGCACATGGGAGTTTACAATCCATCGCCCACACATGTAAATGACACTTAAGATATTACAAACTGCAACAAGGAGAAACACAATACAACGCACAGGCGTGAGAACGTTTCTCAGTCTTTTGTCTAGGTTGAAGGGGGCAGAGTTTGTGTCCCTAACAATGTAAAAGACATTAATTTTGGTACTGTTACCTATTCTTCGCTCTCTTGCACCCTCAAATCAGCAGCCAAAACATCGCTAAAGAGAGAATAAAAAAGAAAATGGACACACTACCGTTCCTCCTACAGCTATTATACGAGCCTATTTCTACTAATGATTAATGGTTCTGAGGTGTTGTGGAGTTCTGGCCAAGAGGTTGTGTGTGCTAGAGACATTTTGTAGTCCTAACTTTGCTGTAAGAAAAGTGTCTTTTTTACATGTAGTCAAGTTTTGACTACATGTTTTAACATATACTGTTCAAAAAAAGAAACGCATAGCTTGTAATATTTGGTTAATTTAGTTATATGGCTACAAGGATATCCACCAAACTGCAGAAAATGTTTATCTGGTCGTCGACCTTTCGTCCATTGCCACAAGTGAGCTCTGCACGTGACGCATGCGTTATCAGTGGCTACAATGTCAAAATTGCTCATTTGGCATGACCACTCGTCATGCTTCAGTGTAATCTCGTGAAACTCGGGGAATATTGAGCTCTCACCATGTCTTCCAAAACCCATTAAAGCGGATTGTTCGCCACAAAGAAATCAGACGACAATTCAGCGACGAAAGATGGCCCGATTGAGCAGAGAAGACCGCCAAATTGCATTGGGTCGTTTACAAGCAGGCCAAAGTCAAAGTTCAATCGCCAGGCACTTCCACGTGTCCCAGAGCACCATCAGTAGACTGTGGGTCAGGTTTCAAGCCACTGGCTCCGTTGCTGACTTGCCACGAGCGGGAAGACCAAGGGCGACAACTGCTGCTCACGACCGCTTCATACGGCTCCGCCACCTCCGGAATCGTTTCCTGTCGGCCTCATCTTCTGTCCAGGCTCTCCCCGGGCCACACCGATTATCGGACCAGACCGTGCGGAACCGCCTGCATGAAGCTGGTTTGAGAGCTCGCAGACCTCACAGAGGAGCTGTCCTCACCCGCCGCCATCGCCAGAACCGAGTGCAGTGGGGCAACCAGCACCTTCGCTGGACCGTCCGGAATCACTGGAGACACGTGTGGTTCAGCGACGAGTCCTACTTCCTGCTCCAGCGACATGATGGTCGGAGGAGGGTCTACCGGAGAGTAAACGAACGTTACGCGCCCAACTGTGTGGATGAGGCACCCGTTCATGGTGGTGGAGGCGTCATGGTGTGGGGGGCGATCAATACCGCTGGAAGGAGCACCCTGGTGCACGTCCAAGGGCGCATAACTGCCCAGCGATACGTGGAGGAAATTCTGCGCCCACACGCCCTTCCTCTTCTGGCTGACCAGGATGCCATATTCCAGCAGGACAACGCTCGCCCGCACACAGCACGACTCACCACCCAGTTCCTCACCGACCACCATGTCCAGGTGCTTCCCTGGCCATCCATGTCGCCAGACATGAACCCGATAGAACACCTCTGGGATGAATTGGACAGACGTGTGCGCAGGCGAGAAGAAGCGCCGGCAAATCACCGCGATCTATTGCAGGCACTTCAGGAGGAGTGGGACACCATCCCACAGCAAGATATCCGGCATCTGATCCAGTCCATGCCCAGAAGGTGCCGGGCAGTTGTTGCTGCTCAAGGCAGTCACACCCCCTACTGACTTGACAGCCTCGGCACCCAATCGTATTGATTGACTGATTGATTTGAAGATGCAAATGAACTGTGTGTGCATTCAACTGTGTCCATACCAAATTTCAAACAAATAATCTGAATATTGGATTTTCTGTTAATTTTTTCGAAAAATAAAACAAATTTGGCAAGTAGCAACTATGCGTTTCTTTTTTTGAACAGTATAGTTATTAACTGTTGTTAGTTTATAGAACCATTTATTGCAAACATCAAAAAACAGATAGGCTGCCAACGTTCCAAAATTCAGAATCCACAAACAAGAATGGTAGGTAATTAGAACGTTTATTATTGACAAAACAAAACGTTACCTTTACAAGTATGTTGACCCAAAGGCCGTTGAAGTAGACAGACAAACAAACACTTTCGAAACAGTTAATGAACTTATCTCAAGATCGTGTCGCTACTAGCTTGCAAAATGTCGGCGAAGTCATGACCTATTTCAGCTAACAGAGAGAGTGAAGCACGCACACACACACACACACACACACACACACACGCACACACACACACACACACACACACACACACACACACACACACACACACACACACACACTCGAAAACTGTTCTCGACTTCGAAACTTTATTTTCTGAAGAATTCTGAAATCTGGTCAAAATAAAAAATAAAAAATGTCACTCCCCCGGCCCGTCTTTTCTCGCTTTCTTTCCACCTCTCGACTTCACCGACCGCAGCACACAAAGTCAGTTGCTGTTTGAGGCTCAAATTTGATCATAATTGGTGACCTTTTTTGATGACAATTTACGCCTTTATGAAATATAAAAAGTAAATTTTAAGGGGCTTATTGTCCGTTGGACATGAATTGGTTTATACGATTCGAGTTTTACGCCCTCACGGCTTTTTGATGTATTCGTGTTTAGGTGGTATCAGACATCTGCAGTTATGGTAGAATGACCAAGATCTTTAACGTGCCATTGTGGTGACACGGGGGTGGGAGATGGATACCGTCTCTGGGTCTGCACATAAAGTTGACCCGTGTCCGTCCAGGCCGGGATTCGAACCAGCGACCTCGCGATCACAAGTCCAGTGCTCTACCACCTGAGCTACCCGGGCCCCCTTATGAAATATGAAACTTGTTAGCAGCTATATCTTGATGGCATCACATTGATAGTCAAGGTGTTTAGTAAACTAAGCTTCCTTTTCAGACTTTTGCAGCGCTCATAAGCCTCGCAATGAAATGTCAAATACTTTTTTTTATTTTTTGTTTAAAGGATAAGGAGAAGTTCACTAAAGCAGAACAGATGTGACAAATCGGTTAATGCAGCAAATCCTTAGAATAACAAATCGCCTTTTGAGGAGGTTGCACTGCCCCACAAAATGTAGACTAGTGTTGTTGCCTGTGTGTTCCTATAGTGCCGTCGCTACTGAAGGACTGCTGTCTACGACTCGCACAAATTCTGCGACTGCTGTTCCTCGTAAAATAAAATTTGATTTGATTTGATTTGATTTGATCTATCTCTCTCTCCCTCTGTCTCTCTCTTTCTCTATCTCTCTCTCTTTCTAGCTCTCTCTCTTTCTATATATTTTTCTCTTTCTTTCTATCTATCTCTCCCTCCCTCTCTATCTCTCCCTTTATCTCTCTTTCTATCTCTCTCTCTCTCTCTCCCTCTCTCTCTTTCTCACTCTCTTTATTTCTCTCTCAGTGCCGCTGTGCAAGATGAGAAAATGTCCCTGTCGGTATCTCTCGCCTCTTTTTGCTCCCCACCCTTCTCTCACTCTTTTATTACAGGCTTTGTTCCGCATTGACTCAGTATCACTGTCTGTGTACTACGATAATTACACACGGACTCATTATGGAAATAAGTCTGGGATATATACATATACTGTGGACAACTTATCACAACCTTGTTTACAATCGCTAAATAGATCAAGTAGTTCATATCTGTAACAGCGTAGTCATGGAAGTAAGGGAGATCATCCGGTCCGTGACGTTGACGTCCAGAACCGCAGTTTTGTCCCCTGGCGTTGCTTTTCCCACAGACGAGTTGTTCTGTTACGACTGAGAGGAAGCACCCATAAAACTAGGAGCTCCGTGTTAAGTATAAAAGTAAAGGCACTGACTGAGAGTTTGCTGACTGACATGTGCAGCCTAAAATTTATCAGTGATCTTCTTCTTCTACGTTCTTGGGCTGAAACTCCTCCGTAGGCCTACACTCGTGTATTTTTAAGTGTATGACCGTTTTTTACCCGCCATTAAGGCAGCCATATGCCGCTTTCGGGGGATATCAGTGATCGATTCCCGCAAAGCTCGTGCGTGGTGCTGTTGTCACTCACACACGCGGACACACACACACACACGCACACACTAACATACGCTCGCGCGCGCACACACACACTCACACACAACACACATAAAGACACAACACACACAGATAAACACACACGCACAACCACACATATACACACACACACACCGTGGCACACACACACACACACACACACACACACACACACACACACACACACACACCCAGGCGCTGAATTGAATATTTTATTGCCTTTGTGATTTTTTAGTCAAACAAAATCTCATACATAACCACTTCATCAGAGGGGAATTAAATTAGAGGGAAAGAAAGAGAGAGAGAGAAAGAGAGAGAGAGAAAGGGGAGAAAGGGAGAGGGCTAGAGAGAGAGAGAGAGAGAGAGAGAGAGAGAGAGAGAGAGAGAGAGAGAGAGAGAGAGAGAGAGAGAGAGAGAGAGAGAGAGAGAGAGAGAGAGAGAGAGAGAGAGAGAGAGAGAGAGAGAGAGAAGAGAGACAAGGGCCGGACCAAATGAGTTGTAAGGGGGGGGGGGGGTTCCTCCTTTTTTGGGGGGGCAAATCAGCGAAGTGGCGAAGCCACAAGCGCGCGCCTGCGAAGCCACAAGCGAACTAGGGGGGTCCGGGGGCATGCTCCCCCGGAACATTTTTGAAAAACGGTTAAAATCTGTGCAATCTGGTGCATTCTGGGCCTTTTTTTTTTTTTTTTTTCTCATTTACAATAGCATGATAGTACTGGGTTTCTCAGTCAAAAAGCCGAGTGGAGAGCTCTCTTTCAAATATACAATTTGGGTCAAAGCCTTCTCCGTATTTGTATATACTTATTGACATTTTTGCAACAAGCAGAATAAAGTTAATATTTCTTATAGTTTGGTCCTGTTGCTTGTTCGGTTGGAAACCAAATAAAACGTCAGTTTCTTTTAATTTTATCTGTGAACCTGTTTTTATATAAATTTGCTTTTCTACGTTCTTCCAAAAAAGTGATATTCTTGGGCATTTAAAGAAAAAATGTTCAATGAAATCAATATCTCCACACAGACTACAGCGATTGTTTTCACGTTTTTTCATTTTGTGTAGTAAGATATTAGTGGGGTAGATATTATGCAATATCTTCCAGTGAAGTAGCCTTAGTCGCTCTTCCTTGGTGCAGTTGTTTGCTATCATCCAATTATTTCTTTCTATTTTATAGTTATATTTATTCATCCAAAAATGTATTGAGCAAGGAGTATTTGCTTTTTGTTTGGTAAGTAGTGATCTAAATTTTTTGGGAGTCCAGTTTTTAAGAGATTGAGGTTCTAGAGAGACAGTCGCTTCTTGAGTTTGGTTATTGTCAGCTCGCAATGATTGCGCAATGAGCGCGGTTCGCATTGCATTATAATCAAACAGCAGAGCAGGGTAGTCCCCGATTTTTTCTGCAATACGTGCAAGTGGTAATAATCCCTCGTCTGTCCATATATCTTGGACGTAATTTATGTATGCATTTGTCCATCTCTTGAAGAACAGAGGTCTGTTTCTGTACATTATCTCTTTGCTATTCCAGAGACAGGTATATTTGAATTCAGTATTGGACAGGTATATATTTCTGAATTCAAGCCATTTAATTAGACATGATTTCCAGAATTTAGATTTGACTTTTTCGAGTCCTAAAAATGTTTTCGGATTGGCAGTAGCATTGAGGCAGCAAAGGTTTGTTCCAACTTCATTAAAGATGTAGGTTGGTATTAATTTCCATTTGGCAGATGTGTCTATTTTTAACTGAGTTATCCATGTCATCATAAAGGAGGCTTGCATATCTATTATGTTTATCATATTACAACCTCCATTCTCCCCTACGTTGCACATTACACATCTTTTTACCTTTTCAAAGGCTCGCGTATTTGTGTACTTCTTTTTCCATAAAAATCGAAATAAGATTGTATTTACTTTCTGTAGGATAGTGGCTGGAGCACTTAAAGCTTGCATTGGGTATACAAATTGTGAAATCAAGAAACTTTTTACAATACATAATTTGCCTGTGATACTAAGGTTTCTTTTAGACCATATACTTATTATTCTTTCTATTTTTTCGATTCTTACCGACCAATTCTCATTTATGTCTGATGCAGTGACATCATTTTTAAAGATTATACCTAAAATCTTTAGTTGTTTTTTCCATTTTAAGTCACAGAGATGTTCTCTGCTGTCCTTTTGAGATCCTAGCCACATTGCTTCCGTTTTGTTTTTATTAATTTTTAGTTGTGATATTTTCGTGAAATCAGTGACAAGCTTCATTGCATTTTCCAGATCTTGTTTTCCTTGTAATAGCATGCTAATGTCGTCAGCGTACATTGCTAATTTTATCATATCAATTGAGTTGTTAGTCTCTATCTGGGAGCGAGGTAATCGAAGTCCGTGTATGCTTGGATCGTTTCTAATCTTTATTGCAAGAATTTCCAGTCCGAGAATGAAGGCCATTGGCGAAAACGGGCAGCCTTGGCGAATTCCTGTCTCAATCGGGAATGGTTCGGAAATCCAGCCAAGGTAGTTAATACTACTTTCGGTCTCATTTGTGAGAACTTTAACCCAATGCGTAAAATTCTCGCCAAATCCGAATTTTGTGAAGGCCCATAGCATGAATTCCTTGGAGATAGAGTCAAATGCACGTGTATAATCTAGGGCCAATAAAATACCGGGTTTATTTTCATTATTCATATGTTCAATTACGTCATCTATTAATCGGATAATATTACTAGCTTTTCTACCCTTAATGAATCCCACTTGATCCTCTGAGATCAAATCACTTATAACATTCGACATCCTGAGCGCAAGGCATTTTGCTAATAATTTATAGTCTGTATTTGTAAGGGAGATGGGTCTCCAGTTACACAAGTTATCTCTTGTGAGGTCTTTTCCTTTATGGATTAAGGTTATAATAGCTTTTTTTGTGAGGGAGACATTTCTCCTACATGAAAGGATCTTTGAATCGAGCCTACTAGTAGCTCTCTTATTCTCGACCAAAAGAATTTAATAAAACTTGTAGTCACTCCGTCACATCCCGGTGAAGAACCATTTTTCATTCTTTTTAACGCTTTAAGAAGTTCTTGTTCAGTTACTGGGTTTTCTAACGCTTCAGTTTGTTCTCGTGTCAGTTGTGGGATATCAGCTTCTCCTAAAAAAGTATTAGCCTGTGCCTCTGAGAAATCATCGGTTTTCTTAAAAACGTTTTTGTAGAATTTAACTTGTTCTTGTAGGATATCGCTTTGGGCGGTGACTGTGTTACCTTCTGCAGTTTGCAGTTTATCCATGATCTTCATGTTGGCTCGCATTTTTTCAAGCCCAAGAAAATATCTTGTGTTCTTTTCTCCTTCAGCAATATATTTTTCCTTTGATCGCTTTTGGGCGCTTTTTGCATTCTGGGCCTTGTTTTGAGGGTTAAGGCCTGTCAGTGTGAGTTGGTGGGGGGGGGGGGGGGGGGGGGGGTACCTTTTTCTCATCGGATTTCACATTGAATAAAATTTGTTAGACACACACAAAATTTATTCAAAAAAACAACAACATAAAACACTCAAAGCAAGGTACATGCTTTTTCCAGGGGTGGGGTTCCGGAACCCCTGGAACCCCCCCCCCCCCCCCCCCTGGGTCCGGCCCTGGAGACAGAGAGACAGAGAGAGGAAGAGCTAGAAAGAGAGACAGCTAGAGAAATAGAGAGAGAGAGAGAGAGAGAGAGAGAGAGAGAGAGGAGAGAGTGAGTGGGGGTGAACTTCAGGAAAATAGATTGAGCCGAAGAGAGAGAGAGAAAGATATATACAGAGAGAGAGAGAGAGAGAGAGAGAGAGAGAGAGAGAGAGAGAGAGAGAGAGAGAGAGAGAGAGAGAGAGAGAGAGAGAGAGAGAGAGAGAGAGAGAGAGAGAGAGAGAGAGAGAGAGAGAGAGAGAGAGAGAGAGAGAGAGAGAAAGAGAGAGGAGTAAGGGTAAATTTTTAACTTAAAAATAGATTGAGATGACACAATACGACCAAAAACACAGCATACTCAGAACTCATTTATACAGAATTCAGGTTAATATAATCTTTGAAATACATCAAGGCACTTCAATATTTGCTTTTCCGAAGAGCGCCAAACGTGGATTTAATAATAAAACGCACATACTTAATATAAACTGAATGTCTCTTCATACGCTTAATTACTGTAATTGCCTTGCGCGTGGTGTATGCGCGCGCGCGTATGTGTGTGTGTGTGTGTGTGTGTGCGTGTGTGTCTGCTGTGTGTGTGTGTTGCGTGTGTGTGTGTGTTTCTGTTCTGTCTGTGTGTATATATATGTGTGTGTGTGTGTGTGTGTGTGTGTGTGTGTGTGTGTGTGTGTGTGTGTGAGAGAGAGTCTGTGCATGTGCGTGCTATTTCACGTGAATACAGTGGGGATAGGTGTTTGTGAGCGCAATGCTATAATTACGAACACACAAGAACTATCACGGGTATAATGTGATAAAAAGACACAGTCCATGCCATTCACATTGGTAGACTCAAATTCAAAGAAAAATAAGAACATAAAAAAGGATTCGCAAACCAGAGAAGAATTCCCTGTCAACTGTTTAAAACTCGTTGCCTTGATTCCATGCTGTTCACATTTGTGTCTGCAACAGAGAAAATAAAAGCGAGTGCATTAGGTTTAAAAAAGTCTTCGATGATTATTGCCATAAAGGCAAAACCTAGATTATCGGCTTGAGGAAATTGGCCACGTTACAATTACAACTTAGATTTGTTTGAATTAAATCGAAGATTTAAGCCACACATATAAAATGTTTGGTGAGTTGTTGTCATGTCAGCTCTTTTTTCGGTCCGAGGAGTGGATATATCGTCTTCTGTTCCATCTTTATCGATCGGGGCCGCAAGGACCGGCAAGAAGCTACCAACAATCGTTTTGTCATAATTTTGGTAGTGCAAAAGTACGCACAATCACCGACAAGGAGACAATGTTGGGAACGTAATTTTTAGAATGCAGTTTAGGGCCCCAATGTGCGTCATCACGTAGTACATGTACTTGTATGTATTTGACGTCAAACGTAAACTTTGCGTCGCTTTTCTTCGAGTTTAAAAATGCACAGAGTTGCCATCATATTTTCTAGTTCAGTAAGTTTTTAGCATGTGTCTTTTATTTGAGGTGTTTTAAGAATTGTTGTGCACAGCTCAGTTGCAAATTAAACATGAATTGTCGCGGTGATTATCAACATTGATTGGGTCTTTGAGAGTGAAATGTTTACAATTGTTGTCATCGGAAACACGAATCTAAAGCCGCGATGGTTCCACGTATCAAACAAACAGCCTGATTGGCTTTTACTTTGACATTCCACGTTTCGCCTGAATCTCAAACCCGTTCACTACCTCGATTTGTCACATAATTATGAACATTAGGGACGTGTTTTTTTGTTACCAAGCGTGTTATGAATAAAAACTGGTGAAAATGAGGACAAACATGAAATTTATAAAAGACACACTCCTTCCTGTGAAAACAGTGTGGCTCACCATCTTAGATGTGACCAGGCTGTCACGTGGGACAAGGACATCCCTCCACGTGGACACATACCAAACCCAACATCCTGACTCATTCCTGTGCAGAGTCAGACATTTTTTGATGATTTAATTTTATGTATTACCACTATAGCGAACGGTAAGAAATTATTTCACTAGCAACTCCCCGCGGGTTAGGGGGAAGAATTTACCCGATGCTCCCCAGCATGTCGTAAGAGGCGACTAATGGATTCTGTTTCTCTTTTTACCCTTGTTAAGTGTTTCTTGTATAGAATATAGTCAATTTTTGTAAAGATTTTAGTCAAGCAGTATGTAAGAAATGTTAAGTCCTTTGTACTGGAAACTTGCATTCTCCCAGTAAGGTCATATATTGTACTACGTTGCTTCTTCATTCTTCTGCGTTCGTGGGCTGAAACTCCCACGTACACTCGTGTTTTTTGCACGAGTGGAATTTTACGTGTATGATCGTTTTTACCCCGCCATTAAGGCAGCCATACGCCGCTTTCGGAGGAAGCATGCTGGATATTTTTGTGTTTCTATAACCCACCGAACTCTGACATGGATTACAGGATCTTTTCCGTGCGCACTTGGTCTTGTGCTTGCGTGTACACACGAAGGGGGATAAGCCACTAGCAGGTCTGCACATAAGTTGACCTGGGAGATCGGAAAAATCTCCACACTTAACCCACCAGGCGGCCGCGACCGGGATTCGAACCCTCGACCTTCCGATTAAGAGGCCGACGTCTTACCACCCCGCCACAGCGCCCGTCTGTATTACGTTGCAAGCCCTTGGAGCAATTTTTTTATTAGTGCTTTTGTGAACAAGAAACAATTGACAAGTGGCTCTATCCCATCTCCCCCCCCCCCCCCCTTCCCCCGTCGCGATATAACCTTCGTGGTTGAAAACGACGTTAAACACCAAATAAAGATAAAGAAAGAAAGATTTCACTTGCCCATTCTCACTCTGCACAGAGAGGACCCACACTGATGTTTTGGGTCTGTGTCAAAGTGGAGGGCTGAGCGGAGGTGCACAAAGCGAAACTGGGTGCCACCCAACTGGGAGTGAACAACCCGCGGAGGTTGATTGGTTGAAATCACATCAAATCTGAATTTCAACCAATCGATAACCGCGGCTGCGTATCACCCATTTTCGTGGCAGCTCATCCATGGTCTTGTCCCGTCCTGGCTAGATCTGGGATTGTCGACATTTCATTTTGGCTCTGAGGGACACCATCTGGCCAGAGGAGACAGCGCTACAAAAGAAGCTATACGGCCCCAGAGAGGACTTGGAGAGGATAGCACGTTTCGCCCTGCAGTCCGGACTGACGATCTAACAGCGAACGACAAGAAGAAGATCTGGGATAGAATAACGAATCGTTAACAAGGGATCGACAGGGCCTGAAATGAACATGCACCACTTGACTCACTGTGGGGTGCAGTTTATCGCTTGATGTAGCGACAGGTCTCGTACTCGGGCTGTCTGTCACAGATGAAGCCCACCTTGGGCAGCTCGTAGTTCACTGTCATCTGCTGCTCACCCCCTGCACGTGAGTCACGGTTTGAATTTTTTTTAGTTTTTAAGTTTCAGGAAGTATGGAGGATAACATTAATATGACATAACATAAAAGAAGTTTACAACGTCGCAAAACATTGTTAAAAAAAAGAAGAAGATGTCATTCGACTTAAAATCACACAAAGACACAGATACACACACAGACAGAAATTCACAGACACAGGCAGACACAGTGAGACAGAGAGAGAGAGACACACACACACACACAGACACACATTTATTCAGAGAGAGACACACACACACACACACACACACACACACACACACACACAAACACTTATCCCCCAGCCCGCACAAATACATAAACAAACACGGACACAGACAGACAGAGATAGACAAACAAACGACAGAGAGACTACTTCTACTACTTCTACTACTACTACTGCTACTACTACGACGACGACGACGACTATTACATGTACAGTTGGGGGCAAAATAAACGCAACTCATTCGCGTGCACTGTTGCAAGTGAAATGTTCGTCATTTTCAAATTGTCGTACAATATGAACCAGATAAGGTACATCAAAAAGAAAAACAGATTCGTGGAGGATATTTTACTGGCTTTACGATTGACAAAATACGAAACAAACCGCTTTCGTAGTAGTCGTAGATTTTGACCGGCGTGGGCTGGGTGTTGACGGGGATACCGTTGGTCACCTTCATGGGCAGCGTAGCGGACACTGGGGTCGCATCCAGCTGTGTGTGGAACATGGGTATATGTGTATATTGTATGTAGAGAGAGAGAAAGAGAGAGAGAGAGAGAGAGAGAGAGAGAGAGAGAGAGAGAGAGAGAGAGAGAGAGAGAGAGAGGGGCGGGGGGGGGGGGGGGCGAAGAGAAAGTTAGAGATAGAGAGAGGAGGGGAGAGAGAGGGGAGAAAGAGAGAGAGAGAGAGGGGGGGACGAAGAGAAAGTAAAAGAGAGAGAGGGGGAGGAAGAGAGAGAGAGGGGGAGGAAGAGAGAGAGAGAGAGAGAGAGAGAGAGAGAGAGAGAGAGAGAGAGAGAGAGAGAGAGAGAGAGAGAGAGAGAGTTGTCTGTCTTTTCCAATATACACTCTTTTTTTCATACACTCTCCTGCCATCGTCATTGTTTCGTTAAATTTACTCAGAGATAAATTGACATCAGCTTCTATTAATTCAGTGGCATCTCGGAGGCGGGCCTAAATTTCTTCAGAAGAGAATGAGGATACAAACGAAATCGAGAGAGAAACAGAGGGAGAGAGAGAGAGAGAGAGAGAGAGAGAGAGAGAGAGAGAGAGAGAGAGAGAGAGAGAGAGAGAGAGAGAGAGAGAGAGAGAGAGAGAGAGAGAGAGAGAGAGAGAGAGAGAGAGAGAGAGTAATTAACATACAGACGAACCGGCTTTTTAAAGCATTTTAAAGTGGTAGATACACGTTTAGACCCAGATGCGATTTTTTGATAAAAAGTTTAACTGATTTGGGACAAAATTGATTTTAACGAAGCCAAAGTAAACTGTGAAATTAACTGTTATATACAAATTAACAACAATAATGACATAGGTTATAATGATAATGATAATAATGCCGACGGCAACGATGATAATGACAGAGATGGTAACAACGAAAACGACTATAATGAAGATGACGACGGCCACAAAGGTGATGACAACGACGATGATGACAATTACCCTCACCTCATCATAATACAGAATAATCTTTCTGTCATCCACCTCCACCCGACTAGAGCCCATCACGTTGAACATGGGATCGTTCATGTTGACCTGGTAGCTGGTGGGTACCCCGACCTCAATCACTGTCATGCTACCCGACTTGCCATCAACCCGAGAAGCCGATAGCCCCAGCATGAAGTTGTTATCGTTGATGACCTTCACGTTCGGCGTGACGGAGTAGGTGGTGAAGGTCGTGGGTTCAAGGACATTGTAGTCCAAGGTCACCTTGAGAAACATTTGCGCAATAGAGGGTGAAGGTTGCTGCATGGGGTGATGTTGTGGTTGGATACAAGGAACGGTTGTGTTGAATTGGTTTCATTAGAAAAAGCAAGCGAATAAGGAACGAGCTAACCAAAAATCAACAAGAATAAGAACAAGAACAAGAACAAGAAAAACAAACAGCGACAAGTAACACACACACACACACATTCACACACACACACACATTCACACACACACACACACACACACACACACACACACACACACACACACACACACACACACACATACACACACACACACACAGGTATGTTTTACGTCTTCTAATTACGCTTGATGATATACCAACACAAACACATCCACATCTTTTATTTCTATTTCTATCCCCCCCCCTCCCAGACCTTGTTTCCGTCTTTTATCTTCGTCATTATTGTAACGATGTTGAGGATGGACTTACCTCTGCGACAGCCATGCCAGTGACGTTCATGCCAGCTGGAACACTTGCACGGATTGTGATGTCTGCAGGAATCTGGTTTACCTGCACAATGGACGGAAATGACATTTGCAGAAATTCCAACACTACTTTGAATTTAATTGATTTTATTGTATCATCATTATATATGTATGTTGTGTATCTTGCCTGTTAGTTCACTTTGAAGATCGATAGATCGGTAGATCAAAGTTCTAGGGAATGTTTCTTTTCTTTAATTAAACGTTCCATGATTTGACCATTCTTGTGGTTTGATTCTTAGCGTTTGAACAGATAAAACAAGATGGCTTCAGTTTTCAACCTTGGAAATGACACACTATGGAAAAACTACTATTTGTCACTTATTCCTGTTCTCCGGTTCTATTACTAATGAATTATCTATCAGAAGTATAGAGCTATTTCTGTTTCTAAAACCTTAGCTGTCGAATGAATATTCAGTAACAAAAACAAAAAAACACGATGATGCATGCTTATTCAGTGCAAATGCCTGCACGTGCGATATAATGTGTATATAGCAGGTGAACAAATTATCATGATAATTTTCATGATCGAAAGCATTTTATCCAAGTTGTCCCACATAAGCCAAATCTATGCACCTCAAATTGTCTGAGTACTAGGAAAAATAAAATAAAAACAAGTCGCGAAAGGCGAAAATACAACATTTAGTCAAGTAGCTGTCGAACTCACAGAATGAAACTGAACGCAACGCAACGCAGCAAGACCGTATACTCGTAGCATCGTCACTCCACCGCCCGTGGCAAAGGCAGTGCACGTGGAATTGACAAGAAGAGCGGGGTATTCGTTGCGCTGAGAAGGATAGCACGCTTTTCTGTACCTCTCTTCGTTTTAACTTTCTGAGCGTGTTTTTAATCCAAACATATCATATCTATATATTTTTGGAATCAGGAACCGACAAGGAATAAGATGAAAGTGTTTTTAAATTGATTTCGAAAAAAAAAATTTGATAATAATTTTTATATATTTAATTTTCAGAGCTTGTTTTTAATCCGAATATAACATATTTATATGTTTTTGGAATCAGAAAATGATGGAGAATAAGATAAACGTACATTTGGATCGTTTTATAAATTTTTATTTTTTTTTACAATTTTTAGATTTTTAATGACCAAAGTCATTAATTAATTTTTAAGCCACCAAGCTGAAATGCAATACCGAACCCCGGGCTTCGTCGAAGAGTACTTGACCAAAATTTCAACCAATTTGGTTGAAAAATGAGGGCGTGACAGTGCCGCCTCAACTTTCACGAAAAGCCGGATATGACGTCATCAAAGACATTTATCAAAAAAATGAAAAAAACCGTTCGGGGATTTCATACCCAGGAACTCTCATGTCAAATTTCATAAAGATCGGTCCAGTAGTTTAGTCTGAATCGCTCTACACACACACACACACACACACACACACACACACGCACGCACATACACCACGACCCTCGTTTCGATTCCCCCTCGATGTTAAAATATTTAGTCAAAACTTGACTAAATATAATGAACACGTTTAAGGATATACGATACAGATACATGCACAGCCTAGTGGTGACCTCGCGAGTAATTTTGCAATGCTAATATGACGAAGACACCGAGACAAATGTTATTTTTGAAATTTCTGGGTCAGTTACTGGAGAGACATGCAGAAGCAGTGACAGGATATATTCACGTCACGCAATCGTTCGTCTTTTCGAGCTTAGTTTCGCTTTTGAAGTTAGTGATTTTACTTTGAAAGAGAGGGTAAAGAAGAGACCTCTTGGTTTATTTAGCCTGTGTCATTTCTCATTGAAGAGATAGTATATCGAGTGGTAACGCATTTGCGCTCGGAAGCGAGAGGTTGCGTGTTCAGGCCTGGGTCAGGCCGCAATTTTCTCCCCCCTTTCCTAACCTAGGTGGTGGGTTCAAGTGCTAGTCTTTCGGATGACACGAAAAACCGAGGTCCCTTCGTGTACACTACATTGGGGTGTGCACGTTAAAGATCCCACGATTGACAAAAGGGTCTTTCCTGGCAAAATTGTATAGGCATAGATAAAAATGTCCATCAAATACCCGTGGGACTTGGAATAAAGTAAAAAAATTCCATACGGCATTAAGTCTCAGGAAACATGAATACACGCATGCAGGAAAAAAAAAATATGGGTAGCGCCGTATGTATGGCAGCTCGCTTTCCCCGGGTAACCTCACTGGACTGTAAATCTTATCCAATCCAATCCAATCCAATCCAAATGCAAAACGTCTGTTTTTGACCGTCTTTTTTAAAATGAAATTTCTGACGTCAGAAGACAAACAATAATTCGAAAATACGCCATAACGTGAAGAACGGCGTCACGTAGCCTAATAATGCTGTCACTTCTGCGTGTTTCCTGATGAAGTCACAAAGAATTTCGAGAACGAAGTTTGTCTCGGTAACTTCAACATAGCAGCAGTAGCAAACGACTCATAAGGTCACCGCTAGGCTGTGCATGTATTCGTAGCGTATATCGTTAATACAAATCATACGCTTTGATGACAGTGAACATTCTTAAGGCCCAAAAAAAAATAGTCTGTTTACGGTAACCCGACCGACCCTATTTTTTTCGCGCGACCCTAGACTTTCTTTTGGCATTTGGGAAAAAAAAAATCATTTGTTTTTTTTTGCAAAATAACGTAAAAATATGGTTTTGGGAAAAAAAAAAAAAAAAAAAAAAATATCCCGACCTACCGACCCTATTTTTTGGGCCTATGTTACCGTAACAGACCTATTTTTTTTTTGTGCCTAACGACAGATCTTATCCACCCACCCCTCTCACCTCAGTGGGAACGACCACTTTTTGCAGGAGACGTCTGTTAGTTTCGTCCAGTGTCAGAGTCCGTGTTTCTTGTTGTCCACCCACTGACCAGGCCACTGTCATTGTGATGGGGGTGAAGGTAGGCTGGTAAATCACTGTGGCGATTTGGGCCAGCGCTTGCAGACCTACCACGGTGTCCTGTATTGAGGGGTAGAAAAGAGAGAAAAAGTTACACAGCGAAAGACGCAGAAG
>NC_090250.1:18864322-18872076 GCF_037325665.1 Littorina saxatilis | reverse complement strand
GCACACTGACGGACTGAGTGAGTCTTTGCTACTGGTGAACGAGCTCTACTTGTCCTAAAACAATAAGGTCAAACTACTACAACTTATAACTGAAAGGAAAAAAACTGTCCTGTAAAAATGACGTTAAATCAACGGTGTCAGAAAAAGAGAGATAAAAGAAATCCTCAAATTCCTGAGGATACAGGCACCCCATGAAAAGCAGCCACGAACATACTCATAGAGGCACACATGCTTGTGCAGATACTTTGCAAAAATATTAATTGAAAACCTGCATATGTGATAATTTCTTTTGTGTGTGTGTGGCTTTATTGAATACTTCAGGCAGTGACTTTTCCCTGTCCAGTTTTCTCTTTCGTCTCTCTTATCCCTCGCTTACCCACCCCCCCACCCCCTTACCCTCCACTCCCTTTACCCAGCCCCGACAGCACAAATATGTAATCTGTAAGGCAGAGTACACATTTTCTAAAAGGAAGACTACTCCTCTTCAATTATATCCAGCGATCTTCCAGCTGTCTCCACCATAAGCCAAGTGGTCGAGTCTTATACCCCCTTTCCACACAACCGTTCTAGGTCCCGTTCCCATACCGACCAAGGAACGGTGCGGACACGGGAGGGATCGGGGCAGAACCGCAATGAACGTAACTGAACTGCTTTGAACGGTAGGGTCGGTATGGACGGCTGAGTTTGGGCTGCATGTTCAAATGTTTAGCCGTTCCCCTCCCGATCAGAATGAACAGTAATGGAACCTCAACTCATCGGTAACAGAATGCTTGGATCGTTAAAGGAACTTAAAACAACGGTAACGCAACGGTAGCGCTCTCACATACTGAGTTGTCATACCCGCATTTCACACATCCGTTCTAGGTCCCGTTCCCTTACCGACCAAGGACGGCTGCCACTATGGTCAAACGCTGCTGAAAGATGCCAAAAAACGGCCGTTTGCGCAGCGTTCCATTGTTGTGGCAGCATTCCTTGTTAATTGGTACGGGAACGGGACAAAGAACGGTTGTGTGGAATGGGGGTATAACTTTTGACACCGACAAACTGAAGAATGAACAGATCTATGAGGTAACCGTCTCAATGGTCCAGGCTCAGGAAACAAAGAGTATGCCTGGGGCGATTGTAGCTTCCCTTCTTCGTGTCCGATAGACAAGGACAATAAATAGTAGAACATAATGCAATTTCATGTTGGCATCTTCTCCACAGAAAGCTATAACCCAAAGACTGAAGACCAAAGTGCTTTACTCCACTTCTGACCCGAATCACTCCCCTCCTGCTAGGTACACATGCACTCAAGTTAACCTCTGCTTTGACCTGTGTGCCAGGAGTCGGATGAGAGAGAGAGAGAGAGAGAGAGAGAGAGCGAGAGAGAGAGAGAGAGAGAGAGAGAGAGAGAGAGAGAGAGAGAGACACACACACATAGACAGAGACAGACATAGAAAGAGAGCGGAGAGACTCGGAGGGAGACACTGACAAAGACATACAGAGAGAGAGAGAGAGAGAGAGAGAGAGAGAGAGAGAGAGAGAGAGAGAGAGAGAGAGAGAGAGAGAGAGAGAGAGAGAGAGAGAGAGAGAGAGAGAGAAAACATGATCTCGTGAGAACGGTAACAAAACGAGACATGTCACCTCTCCGAATGCATTCCAATAGATGACCGCTCCTGCGGCGAGCAATGAAACTCGTTCATCGATGCTTAGGCGGGTCATCGTGGCCTAACTGACATCTGACAGTGTGTACGTGCTTAGGCCAAAAAAAATAATAGGTGTGGTTTCGGTAACATAGCCGAAAAGAATAGGGTAGGAAGGTAGGCAATCACTTTTTTTTAAAACTTTTTTTTCTAATGTGTACAAATTAAACCTACTTGCCAGGGAAATAAGTGTGCGACTCGGGCGCTTTCGCTTTCATTGCGTTTTCTGCACTCGTTTTCTTGTTTTTGTTTTTGTTTTGACAAATGTAATAAAAAGTTATAGGGTCGGCCCCTAAAAATAGGGTAGGTCGGGTTACCGTAACCACACCTATTTTTTTTTTTAGGCCTTATAGAAATAATTTAGTTGACTCCATGGTTATGCTCTTGTGACATGGAGATCTGCAGAACAAACTACTTGATCCGCTTACAGAATTCAAGAGGGAGCGAAGAAAATAATTATTACCATGGACAAAATATTAGGGAAAATCATGGATAGGAAAAGCGTCATCGAATCTATACGTATGCGCGAGAATGTTTGAATACGTTTGCTCACCTAACTTGGCTTCAACGGCTGCGATGTTGTGTTGGTTGGAAACAATGTTTTGTTGAATGGAAACGATGTTTTGATTGGCACCAGCGATGGTGTTTTTCGCGGCTTGAAGTTCAGCTTCCAGGGCAGACATCTTCTGAGCCTGAACTAATAATAGCGTCTGGACAGATCCCAAGTCGTCTGATCTGTACAATGGAAATGTCATGATATATTAAGAGTCAACAATCATAACTACAACAACAACAACAACAACAAATACACACACACACACGCACGCACGCACGTACACACTCACACACACACACACAGACACACACGCACACCACACACACACACATAGACACAGACAGACACACACACACACACACACACACACACACACACACACACACACACACACACACACACACACACACAATCGCGCACTCGCGCCAATAGCTACCTTTTTCCAGGTTGTAACTCTACTGCCATTGCTGTGAAAGCAGCGAGGCAGACAAGCACAGCAATAGTGTATGTGCGGTACATTGTCATGGTGGTTACCAATCAACAGCAAACTCTGCAACATACAATCCTTCCTCACACACCCTGCAATGTTCACAGTCTTATTAATCAGCAAAACAAAATCTGCAATGTCCACAAACTTATTAATCAGCAAAAACAATTCTGCAATGTTCACAAACTTTTAAACTTGCCAAACAAAATCTGCAAAGTTATAAACAACTTGGAAACTTACCAAAGAAACCCTGTAATGTCACATTTTCAAACTTATAAACCAGCCAGGCCAACCTTGCAATATCTTCAAACTTATAAAGAAGCCAAACTAAGATTATCGAATGGTAACCGTGTTCGTCGTGTTGTTACGTTGATTAAGTTATATGTTGAACTTTAGCGTTGTAAATTAATAGCTCAGAACTCCACTGCAATTTAAGCCTCCAATTTTCCAGAACTTGCTCTTGTAAGCATAACAAGTTATTTCAGATACCTTTGAATTTACGGAATGAACGGTACAGATGCCGTTCATTTACATGGGTTTAAGAAGGCAAACATCGGCGTGCAGCCATTTTCGAAGGTGGGGAGACAACTCTGTCGCTATTTCGTATGCATTTTCTCGTCATTTTCGTCTATCAAATGACCAAATTAATTCATTATGCTCAGGTTTGGAGATCAATCCGTCCATTAATTTCTCGATGAATATCCTTTGGTTTGAATAAAGGGACTTGTATTAAAAATAAGTCAATAATGCCACTGGATTATGAGCTATGAATTTACAACGCTGAAGTGCAACATTACCAGTTCTTACCTGGTGCTGCCGGGGATATGCAGCACAGTTGTACAGATAAGGAAAATGATAGATTCAGTCGTCTGACCTTTGTTTTGCTTTTTACCTGTGAGTGCCATTATATATGTCGTGTAATCTGACTAAAAAGGCCGGTGGTGGTGATAAACAATTAAAAAAACAGCAACACGTTATTGGAACGTTTAAAGGTACTCTCCGCCTTCAGTAAAACCATCTGTTTCTGATCACACAGCTCCCCGAGCTTTTACATACAGTACAAACATACTTACGGTTTAATTAATTGAACTTTATTGAATTGAACTTTATTTAACAAGGATTAAGATTTAGGGCTACGCCTTTTCTTACAATCTGTCCTTGGGACGCACAGACACACAATGATAAAATTGAAAAATTAAAAATTAAAAAGTTAAAAAGTTGACCAAATGTAACAAGTCGCGTAAGGCGAAAATACAACATTTAGTCAAGTAGCTGTCGAACTCACAGAATGAAACTGAACGCAATGCAACGCAGCAAGACCGTATACTCGTAGCATCGTCACTCCACCGCCCGTGGCAAAGGCAGTGCCAGTGGAATTGACAAGAAGAGCGGGGTATTCGTTGCGCTGAGAAGGATAGCACGATTTTCTGTACCTCTCTTCGTTTTAACTTTCTGAGCGTGTTTTTAATCCAAACATATCATATCTATATGTTTTTGGAATCAGGAACCGACAAGGAATAAGATGAAAGTGTTTTTAAATTGATTTCGAAAAAAAATTTTGATAATAATTTTTATATATTTAATTTTCAGAGCTTGTTGTTAATCCAAATATAACATATTTATATGTTTTTGGAATCAGCAAATGATGGAGAATAAGATGAACGTAAATTTGGATCGTGTTATAAAATTTTTTTATTTTTACAATTTTCAGATTTTTAATGACCAAAGTCATTAATTAATTTTTAAGCCACCAAGCTGAAATGCAATACCGAAGTCCGGGCTTTGTCGAAGATTACTTGACCAAAATTTCAACCAATTTGGTTGAAAAATGAGGGCGTGACAGTGCCGCCTCAACTTTCATGAAAAGCCGGATATGACGTCATCAAAGACATTTATCAAAAAAATGAAAAAAACGTCTGAGGATATCATACCCAGGAACTCTCATGTCAAATTTCATAAAGTTCGGTTAAGTCGTTTAGTCTGAATCGCTCTACACACACACACAGACACACAGACACACAGACATACATACACCACGACCCTCGTCTCGATTCCCCCCTCTACGTTAAAACATTCAGTCAAAACTTGACTAAATGTAAAAACGGAACAAAACAGAAGTAACTTATCGTGAGAACGGTAGTGCACTAGGTTTGGGAAAAAACACGACAGTACCTTATCTCATTCAACCCGTATGGGGCCCTTCAACATGTGACAGACTGACAAATGCACCGAACCCATTTGGCTCTTCGAGAGAATTTTTCCGTGAAAACCTTTTCAGTGCCTCACGGTCAGCTCAGGGTCAGTGTCATAAGAGCCGGCCATGCCGAAAGGGATATAAGACCGTTTTCAGCGGATTTTCACACTGCTAAAACCTGACTTTCTTGCAGTTGCTTTGTCTGCAATGCCTTAGAACTCTACAAATAGTTAAGTTTTTCGCGTTTTTCAAATACAGCGTTTTGCTATTCACTTCAATATCAATCAATCAATATGAGGCTTATATCGCGCGTATTCCGTGGGTACAGTTCTAAGCGCAGGGATTTATTTTTTTGTTTTTTTTATCTTTATTTTATGCAATTTATATCGAGCACATATTCAAGGCGCAGAGATTTATTTATGCCGTGTGAGATGGAATTTTTTTTACACAATACATCACTTATTCACATCGGCCAGCAGATCGCAGCCATTTCGGCGCATATCCTACTTTTCACGGCCTATTATTCCAAGTCACACGGGTATTTTGGTGGACATTTTTTTCTATGCCTATACAATTTTGACAGGAAAAACCCTTTTGTCAATCGTGGGATCTTTAATGTGCACACCCCCAATGTAGTGTACACGAAGGGACCTCGGTTTTTCGTCTCATCCGAAAGACTAGCACTTGAATATAATAGTAAATAACAATCAAGAAGTAACGAAGTCTTTTAATCACAATTTCCGAGATATTTACACTTTTCATTTTGTTTCAATTCACACCACAAATACATACACTTCACATACATAAACATACACTTCGCCTTTTGCTGTTCAGTCTCAAGTCTAAATATTAATAGTATAAATCATAACTAATTTTCTTCACACCATCATAGACATAATGTTGCCTCACATGTTCTTTGTACGATCGTTGGTTTTCACAATAGATAATACATTACTGTACTTGTCTTCTTTTTCTTAAACAATGTCTTTCCAAAAACAAAACTCAAAGACCACAAAAGCTATTGCAACCTACTCTATCTCTCGTCTCTCTTTCTGGGTACAATGGTACCTAATAAGACTTACATTCAAATGCTTACATTTCCATGCTACCCACATTGTCAAAATACCAATAATTATTCAAAACAAATGTTAACTACTACCTAACTTCATTTCAGACCCACACCCATTATTATACACACATTTCACATTTAAACCATTAGTCGGCTCCCTGTCGATATTTATCGACTAAGTTCCTTGTCGAGTCTGTCATCACTTTTGGTTTTGTGTCCTGGTATGGAGGTCTGAGTGTGGAGAACAGGAATGTCTTAGTGCGAATGGTGAATGTCAGTAGCAAGGTGATTGGCAGGCAGCAAGCAAGTGTGGAGTCCCTGTATGAAAAGCGTGTGGTGAGAAAGAGTAGGCGGATAGCTTCAGATAGGTCCCATGTCCTTGCCCACCTCTATGAACTCCTCCCCTCTGGCCGTAGACTTCGCACGCACAAAGCTAGGACACTCAGGCTGCAAAACAGCTTCATCCCCAAATCCATCACCCTTGGCAACATGTACACACATCCACATACCCGACTCAGCCCCTCTTCTGCCAGTGCAATCAGTAGTAATGTACATGTATGTATTGGTTTTATGTACGTCCGTATATTTTCTGTGATATCTTGTATGCTATGACTTTTTTTTTTTCTAATGATGTTTAGCCATAGTCCGTTATACGCGTAGGTGTGCGAGAATATGTAAGCGCAGTGCTTTAAAGATGTCCATGTGGGAATGTGTAAGTGGGCGTAGTCGAATGTCCATGTGGGAATGTGCAAGTGGAGCATATAAGAATGCCCATGTGTGAATGTGTAAGTGGAGCGTATAAGAATGTGTAAGTGGAGCGTGGTCGAATGTCATGTGTGACTGGGTAAGTTGAGCGTAGAAGAATGTCCATGTGTGCGATGTGTAAGTGAGACATGGATGTGTTCATGTCTGAATGCGTAAGCACAATGCAAGGAATGTCCAGAGAGGTATGTGGGAGGTGTGTTTATAACCTGCCCTGTTATATAGTGCTATATGTCTTATGTAAAATCAATGTCTCGTTTGTATTATTGTTATGTACCACGCCTGCATTTTTCCATGAGATAATAAAGTAGGCCTATTCTTATTCTTATTCTTAGACAAACGTCATTATAGAAACAAACATTGCGCTCGCTAATCACCATCGATGAATCTTTAGAACTAACACGTCACGCCACACGTTCAGAGTGACGTTTCTTTGCTTTGACGTAATATGATTGCACGAGGCTTTAGAAGAGATCGAGGTTCCAAAACAAGCGTCTTCAATTTAGCTGCCTCGACTGCAAGACATTTTCAGTAAAATACACGTAAGTAAAGTATGTAGGATAAACAGAATACTACATGGCTTGCTGTGTCGTACCAGATTTACACTCGTTGCTTTTTCAAATAGTGAACAGCTCGCTTTCGCTCGCAGTTCAATATTAAAAAAACCAACTCGTTTAAATCTGGTACGACACAGCAAGCCATGTAGTATTCTCTATATAATTACACACACAAAAAAGGAAAAAAAAAAAAAAAAGAAACAAAGGCAAAACAACCCAGGGTTAAAGCATGCAACGGAGGTAAAAAAAAAAAAAAGAAAAAAAAAAAAGCATAATTATGTCACATTACAATTTGTTTGATTGCGTGTTTTTGCGTGTTTTCCCCTACGATAAACTCGGCATCGAAACGAGGTGAGTGAGTGTATGTGTGTGTGTGTGTGTGTGTGTGTGTGTGTGTGTGTGTGTGTGTGTGTGTAAGTGTGTGTGTGTGTGTGTGTGTGTGTG
>NC_090250.1:18801822-18861822 GCF_037325665.1 Littorina saxatilis | reverse complement strand
ACACCATAACAACTCTGATCACCACTTGAAGATCACTAGGACACCGACACACAGTCAAAAAGGCTATCATATCGTAAGCTCCCAACCACCCACTCCACAGAACTCAGAACTCAGAACTCATGTTTACAAGGACAACAAAGCTAAGACGCGGACCAAACACGTAACGCCAAATGAAAATGAGGCAGTTATCTACTCCAGGGGCCGGTTTCATATACCGCTCTTATCCTAACTTAGGAGCTCTTAAGGGGTCAAGATGGGGTTAAGAGCAAAGTTAAGATAGGTGCGTTTCACGGACCGCTCTTTGGCCAAAGAGCGCTCCTATGTCGCTCTTAACATAGGGCAGCCCCCCCCCAGCCCTAAGTTAGGTAAGAGCAGACAGAAGCGCCCCCAACTTGCAAGGGAGATAATTTTAATCCTAAAAATGGCGGCCGTAAATGAGACTGTGAGTCGACTCGACTCGTGCATCATTTTGCGATATAACATGCGCCATCAACACATTTTCGTCACCGCACGGATCCGCGGAATGCCCAAGACGATAAGGAGAGTGCCGCACGCTTTCATTTGTCAAAGCATGGACTCCTCTTTGAAATATGCTGACAAGAGTGTGGACGGTATGCAGTTTAGCACTTACAAGCACCCGCGAAGACTATGATTGCACCGTTTTTTGCGTGATTGATGTCTGTCAGTCCATGCACGGCGACATATTCTACATCAGCAAGGAAACGAGTCTTCGCTGCATCCACCGAATGTATATTCTGCCTTGCACGACGAGTGTGAACCCGACAGGAAGCGGCTAACCACACGTACTCGTGAGCAATTCCAGATAGCTTGTACTTGTAGTGCACTTTTTCGGCGTGTTTGTGGTGCTGTTTACACACATTTTCGAACAACACTCTATCAGTCAGTCAACGAAACAAAACAGCACGAGTATAATATCAACAAGGAAGGATGCCACGCCGTGACGGCTTCTATAGGCATTGAAGTAGTTGGTGACGAACATCTTTGGACCGTGTGTCGTGTTGTTCTATGGCCAGGGTGTGAAAAGGGTACCATGATTTTAAATGAGAGTTGGGTGTGTCCTGCAATCCAAGCACCTCTGGGCTTGTTCATATACGGTGACATTGGCTACATCTTGACACCCTGAATACTCAGTCACACCCTATATCTACAGCAGTGCTCCAAGCAGGTTAACTCAACACGTGAACTAGACACGTCAGCAAGACACGTCAGCAAGACACGTCAGCATTGTTTCCTGTCATGATGAAAAAAGGTAATGTTTGGAATAGATCTAAAGCATAATTGATCAAATGTTCCTTTCAAGGCATGCTACTTTTCAGATTGTGTTTGGGAATGTTGTTGCAGAAAATGTCAAGGTTATAAAACAGCTTGCATGAGAGAAAACATTAGAGCAGAAAAGGCATGTTTGAAACTTAAATGGGTTGTTATTGTTAATCAGCACCATATTATATACTGACTGTGCTCGTTGTAAGTTTGACTTGGTAGCTGTGCTGACAGTGTTGTCTTAGTATCATCTGCACTGCAGATCTGTGTAGCGTATTCACCTGGTAATTGTAAATGCATACAAGCAAACACTGAAACATTCAGCAAACGCTCATAATTTTCTTTCTTGTATCACCAGAGAATAAACTTCATCACCGTCTGCATCGTCTGGCACCACCATGCTCTCCTCCAGTGTCATCTTCTACCCGTGGACACTAACATACAGTTACCAAAGCAAGGGCAGAGACAATGAGGAATGCCAATGAAAGCATAAGTCTTAGTGAACGTGGTGTGCAAGAAAAGACTGGACATCATTTCAGGTAAATATGTTATGCTTGTAATATGATACTCATTCTGTCATTAACAATTCTGTAGAACATTTGGAAAACAAAAGAAGAGGCGTTCTGGGATCACATAGTAGACTACTAACTTGTGTAATAGTAGTAGTATGCATACACATTGAAAGAGATGTGTCAAAACGTATTGTTCTCACACACAGTGACACACACAAAAACTGGACAGTGAGTAAGAAGAATGCTGTTTCAGTGTTTGACTTCTTTTTTAAACTTTTATCTGAAACTTTGACTTTAAATTTTACTTCTCCTTGATATCAACAAAACTGATTCTTAAGTGACAATAACTAGTAATTTACTAGTACTAAAAACATGTATTTACGCTGTTATTGTTAACGTGGGGGGCATAGATTGTGAGGAGAATAGAACATGCTCTAGGGGATTTCAAGAAATTGTGCTTTGTAATTCAGTTGGTTTGTTCCATTTCCTGAATTGTTAGCCTTGTCTGATTCATTTTAAAGGACTGAGTCATTGCTGATATACAGAGCTTTCTTTTAATTGTTTAACCCCTCTAAATTAACGCAAGACCTCATGTTTTTTACTGCTGAAGCGATTGACACCTGCATCAGCAGTAATGGCAGAACACAAAGTACAAAAGTTAACCAAAGAAGACACCCTGTTCTGGACAGATAATTGATGTTCTTCTTCACGTATGTAAACGTTGCCAAAGCGCTTTGAGCTGTGAAGAAGCGCTATATAAATGTTCTATTTTCATTATTATTATTATTGTGTCTATCCTGAACTTGAGCTGATTTTTAAGTGGTACTTTGTGTTTTTTCGGGTCAATTTTTGGGGCATCCTTTTTTGAGCAGCGGAAGAGTGTGCCACATTTCCAAGTGAAGTGCCTTTAATGGCGTAGAAAGTTTGAACAAAATGATTCGGGAGTGATTTTTTTTTAAAGTACACAATTTGTACAGATAAAATGGTTTGCTAAGTGTAGTATGAATAAGAGCAAGTTTTAGAATTACTCACTGTCTTCTCTTTTTCTTGTAAGATTATTTGGTGAAACTGCTCTGTTGCTAACATTTAATACAAGAAACCTTCTGCTCTTATGACTATGTTGCTGTTCCTTGTTCAAGGACCTCTACCCACACACTGATGCTGACACTCATTGAGGGGCCAACTACCAACACTGATTGTGATACTCGCTGAGGGGTCGACTACCAACACTGAGGCTGACGCTCGCTGAGGGGCCAACTACCAACACTGATGGTGATACTCGCTGAGGGGTCGACTACCAACACTGATGGTGATACTCGCTGAGGGGTCAACTACCAACACTGAGGCTGACACTCGCTGAGGGGCCAACTACCAACACTGATGCTGACACAACACTGATGCTGACACTCGCTGAGGGGTCGACTACCAACACTAAGGCTGACACTCGCCGAGGGGCCAACTACCAACGCTGATGCTGACACTCGCAGAGGGGCCAACTACCAACACTGACCCTGATACTCTCTGAGGGGCCAACTACCAACACTGATACTGACGCTTGCTCAGGGGCCAACTACCAACACTGATGCTGACGCTTGCTCACGGGTCAACTACCAACACTGATGTTGACGCTTGCTCAGGGGCCAACTACCAACACTGTATGTAGTGGCCACTGTGTAACCTCCCTTGCACAAAACAACAATTTTATATTTAAAATGGTTAAAGGAATTTTTTAAGCATTTACATTAATTATGCCAGGAACAGTCTGCAGACACAGAAGTATACAGTGGTTTTGTCAATATTAGTTAGCAGTTAAAACATGTCCAACGCTCATATTCTATTTCTATACTACCTGTCAACAACAACAAACTAAGCAAACGCGTTTGAGGGCAGATCATTTTAATGAGGCCATTTATTGTAAAACCAATTATAAGACTGAAAAGGCCATTCATTGTCCTATGTTATATAGAAAACAGATTTAGTTTACGCGAGGTACTGTTTATAAAGTAGAACCTACAAGACTAGCATCCCCAACAATCAAATTCGCAAAATCAAGTTCAACGTGTTAAAATCGACATATACTGTTCAAAAAAAGAAACGCATAGTTGCTACTTGCCAAATTTGTTTTATTTTTCGAAAAAATTAACAGAAAATCCAATATTTAGATTATTTGTTTGAAATTTGGTATGGACACAGTTGAATGCACACACAGTTCATTTGCATCTTCAAATCAATCAGTCAATCAATACGATTGGGTGCCGAGGCTGTCAAGTCAGTAGGGGTGTGACTGCCTTGAGCAGCAACAACTGCCCGGCACCTTCTGGGCATGGACTGGATCAGATGCCGGATATCTTGCTGTGGGATGGTGTCCCACTCCTCCTGAAGTGCCTGCAATAGATCGCGGTGATTTGCCGGCGCTTCTTCTCGCCTGCGCACACGTCTGTCCAATTCATCCCAGAGGTGTTCTATCGGGTTCATGTCTGGCGACATGGATGGCCAGGGAAGCACCTGGACATGGTGGTCGGTGAGGAACTGGGTGGTGAGTCGTGCTGTGTGCGGGCGAGCGTTGTCCTGCTGGAATATGGCATCCTGGTCAGCCAGAAGAGGAAGGGCGTGTGGGCGCAGAATTTCCTCCACGTATCGCTGGGCAGTTATGCGCCCTTGGACCAGGGTGCTCCTTCCAGCGGTATTGATCGCCCCCCACACCATGACGCCTCCACCACCATGAACGGTTGCCTCATCCACACAGTTGGGCGCGTAACGTTCGTTTACTCTCCGGTAGACCCTCCTCCGACCATCATCAGGCATGAAAACAACCGGAGGTGAAAAAAGAGGAAAATAAAGTGGGGGCCTGGGGGCCGCAGTAGGCCCCCAGTGGGGTCGAGGGGCAACGCCCCTTGTGGGGGCCAGGGAGCAAAGCCCCCTGAAGCTGAAGGGGTTTCAGCATTTCTGAGCCTTAAAATGGGCATATTTATATATATACACAAGCTTTATAAGGCCCCCTGAAACTGAAGGGGCTGTAGGCATTTCAAAATCTGAAATTGGCATTAAATAACCATACATACGAACAAGCTTGCATGGGGCCCTTGAAAATATAGGGGCTCTAGCTTTTCAAAATATTGAAATGGGTATTAAGTTGTTAGCTTGTATGAGGACCCCTTTGAAAACTTCAACACTAAATTGGAATCTAAAAAGATTTTAAAGAATATCAGTATTATTGACACACAATTCTCACAGAAATTTAAGCAAGACAAAGACATGCTCAAACATTGTTGTTCATGTCTGTCATAACATACACACGATTGTTAGTACTTTTAACACACAAACAGTGATGACAACACATATAATCATGCAATTTACTTTGCACAATGCAGCTCCCTTGAAGCTTAATGTATCCTCACTTTCATATCCTCAGTCCAATTGATCCAGGGTAGAAAGCAGGCTATTTTCAAAAGTTTCATCCAGTCTAGTAAATGTACAGTGCAAGGAAGTTCCGCTTGTGGCACTTTGTGTCAAGGTGTGCCTGAAGTGCCACGAACCCACGACTGCCGTACTTCAATGTCTTCGTACATGTATGCGACACAGAATGCCTTGCCTCTCACCTCCACTTTCCTGATAACGTCGCCAATACGACAGCCATCGTATTCTCGGTCAAGCCAGTTCCACCTCCAATTGTTCTTCAGTCCTTCTATGATCCGATTCGCGGCCCCACGCTGTTGAAATCGCCACATTTCATCTGTTAGAGGGTCATCGCAAACTTTGGAAACCTCCGAATTTCCAAGAGAAAAATTTGTTCAAGCGCGGCAGGAAGTGAAGAAAGGCTCGAATCGATCCGTTTGCGGACTCGGCAATTTACGGTTTATCCAATTGTCTGTTGAAAACTCACCTGAAATTGTGGTGCCGTTGCACAATGCAAAGAAGTTCCGCTTGTGGCACTTTGTGTCAAGGTGTGCCTGAAGTGCCACGAACCCACGAGTGCCGTACTTCAATGTCTTCGTACATATGCGACACAGAATGCCTTGCCTTTCACATCCAGTTTCCGGATAACGTCGCCAATACGACAGCCATCGTATTCTCGGTCAAGCCAGTTCCACCTCCAATCGTTCTTCAGTCCTATGATCCGATTCGCGGCCCCACGCTGTTGAAATCGCCACATTTCATCTGTTAGAGGGTCATCGCAAACTTTGGAAACCTCAGAATTTCCAAGCGCGGCAGGAAGTGAAGAAAGGCTCGAATCGATCCGTTTTGCGGACTCGGCAATTTACGGTTTATCCAATTGAGCATTGGCGGGAGTAACGCTTGCCACGTCTTTCGTTTTATGCCTCTTTCTTTTGGGGGGTCTTCTTTTTTTTTCCGGCGGAAATTTTAAAAAAAAGCGAAAGTGTGACAAAAAAACGGCGGAATTTCCGCTGAAAAGAGGAAGTTTTCATGCCTGCATCATGTCGCTGGAGCAGGAAGTAGGACTCGTCGCTGAACCACACGTGTCTCCAGTGATTCCGGACGGTCCAGCGAAGGTGCTGGTTGCCCCACTGCACTCGTTTCTGGCGATGGCGGCGGGTGAGGACAGCTCCTCTGTGAGGTCTGCGAGCTCTCAAACCAGCTTCATGCAGGCGGTTCCGCACGGTCTGGTCCGATAATCGGTGTGGCCCGGGGAGAGCCTGGACAGAAAATGAGGCCGACAGGAAACGATTCCGGAGGTGGCGGAGCCGTATGAAGCGGTCGTGAGCAGCAGTTGTCGCCCTTGGTCTTCCCGCTCGTGGCAAGTCAGCAACGGAGCCAGTGGCTTGAAACCTGACCCACAGTCTACTGATGGTGCTCTGGGACACGTGGAAGTGCCTGGCGATTGCACTTTGACTTTGGCCTGCTTGTAAACGACCCAATGCAATTTGGCGGTCTTCTCTGCTCAATCGGGCCATCTTTCGTCGCTGAATTGTCGTCTGATTTCTTTGTGGCGAACAATCCGCTTTTATGGGTTTTGGAAGACATGGTGAGAGCTCAATATTCCCCGAGTTTCACGAGATTACACTGAAGCATGACGAGTGGTCATGCCAAATGAGCAATTTTGACATTGTAGGCACTGATAACGCATGCGTCACGTGCAGAGCTCACTTGTGGCAATGGACGAAAGGTCGACGACCAGATAAACATTTTCTGCAGTTTGGTGGATATCCTTGTAGCCATATAACTAAATTAACCAAATATTACAAGCTATGCGTTTCTTTTTTTGAACAGTATACTATCAAAACTGCTGAAAGGAAACCTGTTGTGCATGTTATTAGAAAGAAAAATTAAATATGCATCCAAACAGTCAGCTTAGTTTACATATCTTGTCCAACAATGGCGTAATGGCATGATGAACGGTATGTAATTCTTCTGAGAAGCCGTAAAATGCGGTTTCTGGGGCCATTTTAGTGGGTAATCAGAAGAAATCCAGCACATTTAATAAATTTCTCAATGCATTGCCTTCAAACGTCTGGTAATTTATGCTAAGACATGTCGTTAAGTACATCAAGTCATTCGAGAGATTAGGTTTGCTTTTATTTGACATGCCAGAAAGAGTCCTTAAAATAGTCGGTTGGTCTAACTCTAACTAAGCTGACTCATCAAACAAACTTAATTTGTTGCTATTTTCAACTTCAAATAAACCAAATACTCAAATTTCATGTACATATTTTATCAGACATGGATGGTATGAGGATTTCAAAGCGAAAGTAATCTTTAAGAAGTGGACTATTTTCACAGCGCTGAGCACAAATAGCCCACATCAAGCTCACTGCTGAACATTTAACTGCTAGCTGCTGAGCAGGGCTTTTGAGAGAGCATTTCCCAAGAATGTTTGTACGCGTTTGAACAAGTGGTCTGAGCAGCCGTCGTTGATTATGAATTACATTTCAGTGTAATTTGAAGCTTTAATGTTTGTTTAAAAAGCCTTTATTTTTTGTAATTTTTTCTAACATGTCGCATAACAGCAGTACTAACGTTTCAAATGACTTGACATTTTGTTTGTAATTCGGTACATCTGATTGTCTTGTCTTTCCATTATTGCCCACAATCAGCAGTAGTGATTACTTCGGCACTTGATGGGATGTTGCGCAAGTCCAAGAAAGCAGCGTTTCCAGCATCCAAAAGTCCATTTAAAATTCACAGGTTGGGGAGTACATGTATGGGGGGGAGGGGACATGAGTCACAGTGGCTACTGGTTTAGTGCGAGGCGCGCGACACAAAGGTGTCGACAGTGCGGGCCTCGACGACAGCTGCTGGTAGAGAGTTCCAGTCCTTCACTGTGCTGGGTAGAAAAGCGGCACTCCGATACTGAGTGCGGCAGGTGATGAGGCCGAACTGCTGGCAATGGTCTATTCGCTGGCGTGGTGGTAAGGGGGCCAGCTTCGACTTGATGCCCGGACAGTGGACGATGCTGTTCGTGATCTTGTAGAGCATCGATAGGCGGGCAAGCTTCCTGCGCTCCTCCAGAGACTGCCACTCAAGGGAGTCCAGCATCCGGCTGACACTTGACGTGTTGTGGTAGCGGTTGCAGACGAATCGGGCAGCTCGTCTCTGGGCGGTCTCAAGCTTGTCGATGTTCTTCTGGGTGTGCAGGTCTCATACTGACGAGGCGTACTCCAGGATAGGCCTGACAAAGGCCTTGTACGCCTGCTCTTTCACGGATCTTGATGAGATCTTCAGATTGCGCCGCAGGAACCCCAGGGTCTTGTTTGCCTTGCTGACGATGTTGTTAATATGGTCGTCCCAGCACAGGTCACCCTGAATGGTCACACCCAGGTACTTGACCGCCTTCACTGTCTCCAGCGTATGCCCATGGAGCTGGTAAGAGGGCTGTAGTGGGCGTCTGCTCCTCGTAACAGGCAGGGTGTTGCACTTTGCAGGATGGAACTGCATGTCCCAGCTCTTCTCCCACTCGGCTAGGCGATGGAGGTCTTGTTGTAGCTGGGCCTGGTCGTTTACGCTAGTCACCACCCTGTACACTGCAGTGTCGTCCGCAAACAGGCGCGCTAGTGCTGTCAGTCTCTCCGGGAGGTCGTTAATGTACGCTAAGAATAGCGTCGGCCCCAGCACTGATTTGTTGCTTAATTAATTCATTTGATAATTGTCGGTAAAAATACCGGCTAACACCTCACAATCGCAAACCTGTTTAATGTTGTCTTTTCTAATTCATGACATGTGTTAGCACGAATCACCAAATATTTGAACGCAATGCGTTAAAAATTGCAGAAATTCAAATGTATTGTTTTGTTTCATTACCCGCTAAAACGGCTTCAAAAACTGCCTTTTATGCCTACTGAGAGGATTACCACATATTTTTTTTTTTTTTTTTTTTTTTTGCTTAACGCCCAGCCGACCACGAAGGGCCATATCAGGGCGGTGCTGCTTTGACATATATATAACCAGGCATGGTACTCTTCCGCCGATCGGCGGAAATCCGCCGAAAACGAAAATCCGAAAAAAAAAAAAAATCCGGAAAAAAAAAATTCAAATCTGCTGATTGATTTGAGATTATTATTTTTTCTTACTCAAGCCTTGTTATCTTTCACTTATATCCCTCTCAGCTTCAAGGAGAGGGCACTAAACACATTTGAATTAGTAAAAAGTCGTCAGCTTCAGGGGGCGTTGCCCCCTGACCCCCACATGGGGCGCCGCCCCTTGACCCCGCAAGGGGCGCCGCCCCTTGACCCCGCAAGGGGGCATGATCGGCCCCCTGGACCCCCGGCTTTATTTCAGCTGAAACTGCAATTTCCTTCAGTACCATGCCTGATATAACGTGCGCCACACACAAGACAGAAGTCGCAGCACAGGCTTCATGTCTCACCCAGTCACATTATTCTGACACCGGACCAACCAGTCCTAGCACTAACCCCATAATGCCAGACGCCAGGCGGAGCCACTAGATTGCCAATTTTAAAGTCTTAGGTATGACCCGGCCGGGGTTCGAACCCACGACCTCCCGGTCACGGGGCGGACGCCTTACCACTAGGCCAACCGTGCCGGTTTACCACATATACCTACTGAGAGAATTAACACATACACCGCTCAGCATGGCATAGTAACAAAATTGACTGTTTCAGATGCACATTTGATTGGTCTGATTTGTTGTCGATTTTAACGCAGGAACCTTGATTTTTCGAATTTGATTTTTGGGGGTGCCTGTGTTGTAGGAATCACTGTATGTATACACACTTCCTCATGTGAACTCAAACAGCTTTTTGAATAAGGGCAATCAATACATGCCCCTTTTCAGTCATATAATTTGTTTTACAATAGACTGCCTCATCAAAACATTCTGCCCTCAAACGCATCTGCCTAGTTCTTTAAAAGAATCACGCTTTGGACTGCACAGTCCTGATGATGTGGGTCGTGTACAATCCATACTTTCCAAAGAAGGATTAAAAGTAAAATAAAAAGTATGGGTCGTACACTACCGACGCCATCCAATTAGGAGTTTTGCCGTCTCTTTGCATAGTATGGGTCGTACATGACCTACACCATCCCAATTAGAATACACAGCATAAAATTCCTTACGGAATTCCATATGGGTCGTCCGCAACCCACATCAGCCCGAATGAGTAGTTCAAATTACTTTGTTTGTGTTAAAAGATAATTTTTCAAAAGTTGTGGTCAAATGACTTGAAGAGAAAAACCGGTGTATTTTATGGTAGTTCCTGCCCTCAACTTCCTTGGAATATGCACCATTTTGATCACTGTTTCTCGTAATTTCCGTTGACTTGTGCTCTTCAGTGTACTCAATTGCGATGAAATTTAAAGCCACATTGATTTTCGGGCTGTTGTTGTTGAAGATATTGAGTTTTTAAGTTTGTCTATGTAAATTGAATAATTAATTCTGTGACCTAAAAAAGAGAGGGGATAGTACTGTGACAATTTTCTGAATTTTGATTTTAACCCCAACCTTGTTCTTAGGTGTCCCAGTTCAACACACAGTGACTAGTATTTCTGAATCATACACACTTTGAAGGCAAACTTAATGCCTTATTGCACCCATTTTCGTACCCTAACTAAAACATTCATTTCCGTGTTTATTCATTTAAACGTTCAATGTGATTTAAAGGTAAAATAATTGATTTGGCTTTATCCTCGTATGTTAAAGTTGCCAAATTGTGCCTATTCTGAATTTTCTTTGATGTATAATTAGTGCCTAACGTTTTTATAGGGTCGATTTTGGGGGGTACCCTTAATTAAGAGGCGATCATGTAACCCATGTAAAATGAATCTTTGATTCCAAAAGTGTGCCAGATAGCCAAGTGGATGGCCTTTAATGACAAAGAAAGTTTGAATGAATTGACACGGGAATGAATGGTCTAGTGGGGGTACGAAAATGGGTGCAACATATTTTTTTGGCAGAGTGTATATCCAATGGCAATAGTAATACCTGCCTTGCATGAACAAATAAAGGACTGGGTGGCCGAGTGGTAACGCACTTGGGCTCGGAAGCGAGAGGTTGTGAGTTCGACCCTGGGTCAGGGCGTTAGCAATTTTCTCCCCCCTTTCCTAACCTAGGTGGTGGGTTCAAGTGCTAGTCTTTCGGATGAGACGAAAAACCGAGGTCCCTTCGTGTACACTACATTGGGGTGTGCACGTTAAAGATCCCATCATTGACGTTAAAGATCCCATCATTGACAAAATGGTCTTTCCTGGCAAAATTGTATAGGCATAGATAAAAAATGTCCACCAAAATACCCATGTGACTTGGAATAATAGGCCGTGAAAAGTAGGATATGCGCCGACATGGCTGCGATCTGCTGGTCGATGTGAATGCGTGATGTACTGTGTAAAAAATTCCATCTCACACGGCATAAATAGATCCTTGAGTCTAAGTCTGGAGATATGCGCGCGATATAAGACTTCATATAATAAAAGATTGATCAGAAAATTGTGTATGTAACTTTGTCTCACATAGCCATAAACAAGCTGGTAGCTGTTTCCCAAACCAATATAAAAAGAAACAAGTAAATAAAAAATATTTTAACTCAGTCACCCCATGAATTTGGATCAACAAGCCCAAGAATATTGTTTTTTTTCAATAATACTAAATTATTTTTTAAACATTCTTCAGTAACAAACAAAAACTATAAAACATATTCGAAAATGCTTTGTCAGGTTGAACTTTTAATCAGGTAAAAACAAAATACATACCTTATGCTTTGAATATTAATGTACATGTCTACTATCTGATACTGTATCGCATGAACTTCACACAGTCTGACTCAATGTGCCTTGTGAAATTGGGCAGGTAAACATTGGCAACAAACCTGTGATCTGGATGTTGACATGGTACTTATATTTTAAAGGCACAATCTTTCCATGTCAAAGAATTGTTCTCATCATCACAGATGTGGACTGTCTTTTGCATGGATTGGTGGGATAAGACAAGTCTTACACTTGGACAAACACTGGGAGGGGAGGAGGAGGGGGGCCTTTTAAAATTCTCTTTCAAATAAAGAATATGTTCGTACTCTATTTTAAGGTTTCACCTGGCCATCCTCTGTGTATCTGATACAGCTGTATATATTAAAAAAAATCCTTGTTATGCAAACTATCTTGTCAACCACCCCATTTACATTATGGGATTCATAATCCGGTATTTATGGCGTTTATGGCTATCTGGAAAGAAAATTTTTTTACTTTTGGGTACATGTCTAAAGGCAGTTTTGATTGATTGATTTTTGGATGATCACAGGTGGCAGTGACTGAATGTAATCAACAAAAGCCTCATAGTCTGCAATTAATAATTATCCAATGTACAAATATAAACGCATTCGTGTTGGTGTTTATGATTGATGCTTTACAGTGTTAGGAAGGTATGTAAAAGGTAACCAGAAAAAGGTCAAACAATAAAACCCTGCTATTTCTCGTGTTAAGTTGTGGTGAAAATCGATGCATCGCATTGAAATAAAGTCAGATGTGAATGATCAGAAAGATTTGAATGATGTTTTGTTGGGTTCCATGCTTCTTGTTGGCATTTAATAACTGCTTGGAGATAAAAGTCTGTGTGTGTGCTTGTGTGTCTGTGTCAAGATATACATATAACGCAAATAATGCTTTCTTACTGAAATGACCATCCGTAGGATATGCTGACCAATGCTCTCTCTCTCTCTCTCTCTCTCTCTCTCTCTCTCTCTCTCTCTCTCTCTCTCTCTCTCTCTCTTCAGTATGACCTATCACGACTGATTATTGCAGAGTCAATGTCTTCATAAGTACAGAAAATAATTCATATAGATCTATGTAAAAACTAAAACACCCACACATATTTTGACACCCAGTCTGTGATGTCTGAATGAAATACATATTTTTATTTACGTCACAATTGCATGACAAGTACGCGAGATAAATTTAACAACTTTGACCTGACAACACACACAAAAAAAAAAACCCTCCCTCTCTGTCAGCAAAGCCTTACGCAGATCGATGCAAGGTGCAGATCAATCAAACACACACACAATGTTGTCAAAATGGCACAAGACACGTACAGAGTGACCCAAGAAAACTGCAACCCTCACAACTGCTAATTACTTCTACATCTCTTGACCGGATCACTATATATTTAGGGGACATAAACTTCAGCCTATGCATGACCCTTCCCTTGATTGGCAATGTTGTAGAACAAATGGTCTGACGTTTGTGCAATTTCGAAACAAAGTTTCCAAATTCGACGATCGTCTCAACAGAACAAGGTTTGACATTTAGCGGTAGCAATACTTACCTGATTTAAACCCTCCAGACTTTTACTGTTTCGATTATCTGAATATCTGAGAATACACAAACACCCCCTTCACCCCCTTAGATCATCGGTGACCTAAAGAAAGCAGTTACAGCTCCCTAAACAGCAAAGCTTTCGTGCCACTCATAATTTCGGAGGGGTAATTTGAAACACATTTTGTAGAAAAGGTAAATGTCCGATCATTATACCTAGAGACTCGAAACTGTGTAGAATGGTCGTGGATGAACTGAAGTGTATGCACAACTATGAACATATTTGCTAAACTCAAATGACTGAAAAAATAAACCCTTCGTTGTACAGTTACACTTTCGCAATGCCACGCAAAATTCATTTATGACAGGAACGCTTTCATCCATTTGAAATGCCCTGATCCGGCTTTTAATTGCTATATTCAAATAACTGACTGTCTGATGTTGATTCAGGTATACTAAGTCATTCAAATTATCCCAAAGCTAACAATCTTGAGTGCTGAAATCGGGTTAGTTCGGCGACTGCTCAATTTCAAACCTCGTGCTGTTGAGTCGATCCCCGAATTTGGCAACCTTTTTTGAAAATGCACAAAAGTCAGACCATTTGATCTAAAAATTTGTCAATTTGTAGAAGGGTCATGCATAGACTGAAGTTTAAGTATCCCATATATCAAGTGATTCGGTCCACAGATGTAGAAGTTATTAACAAATTTGAGGCCTAGAAAATTCATTATGGACGATGTCAAGGACGTCATTCAGATCTAGATCTACATACATACGTAAGTACAGGTACCAAGTCTCATGTTTTATTCGTTTTGTAACGGGGCTAGAAAAACAAGCCTCCACGATCGCGTTGCTTTTGTTAACATTGGAAAGGAGGGTTATTATTTCTGTATGTGTAAATGTGTCCTTACTTTGTTTGGATCGATGTTATCATCAGCTTTTCGTCTGCTTTCAACCGGATGTTGTGACCTTCAACCTGATGTGACGTAACTAATCGGGAAACTCCGTTTAGCCACTAAAAATAGCGCTTTGCTCGCTCTTTGCAAAGAGCGATCCCAAAGATGGATCATGAAACGCGTCGTTCCTAACTTTCGTCCCACTCTCAGCTAAGAGCTCTTAAGGCCCTATTCCTAGGAACGCCTAAGAGCGCGTATATGAAACTGGCCCCTGGTGTTTACCAAGTCAATAGTGTTGAGGCAGAACGCAAACTCGTTATGCCCTCATTGTGTGGAGCGGGTACTTTCTTCACAAAAGGCGACCGCGTGGATCAACGATGTTTAATACTCACTCTAGAGGATAGTGTCCACAATGAGAAGTGGACTGAATTTTCTGTTTAAAAATCCGGTCTATGAGATGACCGCGACCACTTTGTCTCAAGGGTGAGCACAGAATGTTAACGACTTGGCAAACAGGCTGCGATGACATCATATATACTTACGTCATCGCTGTGCCGTCACAGTAGGTACTATATAGATAAGTCTTTTTGTGTGTTGAATTATTCAATTACTCAACCAATTGATTATCCACCTAATCAATCAATCTACGTCACCTAATCAATCAATCTACGTCACTCGCTGTTTAACTTACTGACTAACTCATCCACTCACTCACTGGTAACGTACTGACTGACTGACTGACTGACTGACTGTATGACGTCGAGTTTAAGTTTTGCAGTTCATCCCCCCCAAAAAGGGAGAAAAAACCAAATGAATAACTATAAAAAGGGTAAAACAAATTTATGATTAAAACCAGCCAGCGAAAAATACCTGAGGCATTAAATTATAACGGTCGAGTTAAAGTGATAATGTCTAGCAAAAACCTGTCTCTCATCGCCCCAAGAGCTATACTGTTCAGGTTGGGGGTTGTAATTATGTGACCACACACCAGGAATACCTTAAAAACAAGAAATTCCTCCGAGGTAGGAAAAACACCCCCGTCCTTACCATTCTCACTGCCACCAACTGAGAAGGTTATTTCCCTTTGACCATTAATATGCCCCTCTATAAGTCCTTGTAGAATCTTAATCCACCAATAACTCCCTAACCGTGTGTTTGACTGGTCCCAATTTTTGTAAGGACCGTCTCAGGAATGTATAGAACCTGTTCACCAAGTTTGGTGACGATCGGTCCGTTCATTCTTGAGATCTATATGCGAACACAAACACACAAACAAACAAACACATCGACCGAATCCTATACACACCCCTATACCGGGGGTGTAATAAACGTTTGAGCGCTCAGTTACTCAAATTGAAAACGGCTGTGTTTTGAGTGGATATTAGCAAGATCTAGATGTGGCACTTTTCAGCGCGTGTACGGGAACGTGTACGGATAACGTCATCAAATCTATTTTTTTACGTCACGCGTTTGCCAAGATCTGCAGTCTTGCTGGGAGCAAAACAACGTATGATTGGGAACATTGGAGACCAAACAAGTCGCGTAAGGCGAAATAACTACATTTAGTCAAGCTGTGGAACTCACAGAATGAAACTGAACCCACTGCATTTTTTTCACAATGACCGTAGTCCGCCGCTTGTGCAAAACGGAGTGAAACTGACGAGCCTGTTCACCGCGGTAGTGGTTTCGCTGTGCTGCATAGCACGCTTTTCTGTACCTCTCTTCGTTTGAACTTTCTGAGCGTGTTTTTAATCCAAACATATCATATCTATATGTTTTTGGAATCAGGAACCGACAAGGGAAAAAGTGAGTCACGGGTGACGAAATATCTATACGTACGCGTACAGGTCTTTGCTACAAGTTCGATCATCTAGAACTCGTACTGTATTCAATCCAGACTGTAATTCTCTTTGTGGCACCTTTTTGAGCCAGTATAATATTAATTTTGTCCTACCTTTCGCCCTTGAGTGTTCCTAGAGATACAGATTTGAAATTGAGCCGAGAGCTACAGAGTTCGTTTTGGGAGTTGAATAGATGACAACACACGCGAAGAAGGTCTTAGAATTAGTGTTTGAGCGTTCTATTTTTGAAATATAAATACTGTGTTTGGTAGTCTTTTTAGACGGTGATATTCTCCAACGGGCAGTGTGTTTGTTTACATAATTGCGAAGCGTTTTAGTCCTGTATGACACGGAATGTGCATGCGTTCGCTAGACTATAGGTTTGACTTCCTCAATCCAATGGTTTTAATCTGCTTTGACGAATGGGTATCTATGAAAACTAAATAAAATATGATGAGGAACGGAATCCGGCTCCTGACACAGGAGAGCTGGGCGAAGCAAACCGCTCGCTGATCAAAATATTCATTTAATTATTTGGCATAGTTTTGTAGCCGTTATGAGCAAATCATGCAGGTATTTCTAAATTACAGTAGGCCTACAGCGAATGTCTCTTGGACATTTTAAGGTCTAAATCGTTAGAAAACTGTCCAAAATGGCGCCTTAGGTGTACTAACTTTAACCAAGAACTACGGGAAGAGTGTGTAAATTGGCTAAGTGATTATCTTCCTTGCAAACAACTCCTTGTCTCGGCGGCATGTTAGCAAAATCAAAGACTACTAAGCCAGCAAAAAATGTCCGAGCAGCATACGAAGGCTCTTCAAAGAGAGATAAGACATGGTACTACAGTAGAAGATCGATATATTGACTTTGTGAGAGGAGGTTTCCAATGTCAACCCTCGTACGCACAAGGCCCTAAGCTTATAGTCTAACTCCTCTGTCGCAACTCATAACTGGAATTGATCAGATTGCTTAACATTTATGAAACTTGGCATAATTAATAATAAAGTAGTTGTTATTGATTTCTGATACAGAGCCATTGCAAACATTCGATATGTTTGAAGAAAATAATACTTTAAAACCAACACTTGAGCAGACGAACTCGGATCAACAGCATCAGCAGCAAATGGTTTGCAAAAATAAAAGAAAGGGAAAAAAATATTTATCTGCTTTGAAACATTAGCAGCAAATGTACATATATCGTCAAAATATTTATTTGGCATGTTTACCGCTTCGTTTCTTTTATAATTACTCCAAAGCATGATCAATACCGCAGTTAAGCAAATTTCAAAATGGCCGCCTTCGCACGAAGCAAAGCAACTTGAAATCGCCCAAATGAGTTTGCAAGGTAAGTTCCAGGCTTAGTTTGAAAGTGTTTATCGTTGTTTAAGTAGGTGACATGTCGTTTCACTCCGAGTGTGCCAGCACCGGCCAGGGCAAGTTCGAGTTTGCTCGCTAAAATTGCTGCTAGTGCTGCCTTGTCTAGATCTGGAACTTTTGGATTTTTTCTCTCTATTATACTGGAATAAGTGGGTGCTTTTCTAGATCTAAGCATCGACCGAATTAGATAATGATGTTCCTTGCATTGCATTCTCCTAAATCTGTTATTCTAACCAGTTTGTTTAAGAATATAATTGTTCGTTTTTTGTTGATAAGCTTACAAGATTTTTTCTTTTTTGAGTAAGTGGTTTCACACGTACAACATGAGACCCACATGCGCTAGACAATGGAAGTTGAGGTCCTCGTTCAATACCACAAATGCCAGTATTATACTTCAGACTCCTTTTGGAGGAATGTGTGGGGTTTGGGTGTTGAACTTGAAGTGGCAGATTGTTTGCACAGGTATGAATGTTCGTACGTTCGTACGTGCACGCATGTATGCAGGCATTTGTTTGTCAAGTAGGAACATGCAACATTTTGTTGACCGTATGTGAGTGCATGTGTAATAAAACCAACGACAAACAATACAAAAAGCTCCAGCTCTGCTTCTTCACCAGTCACAGACGCATTGCGTTGTTCAGCTTTCCAGAAATATATTAACTCAGTCAGAACCGGCTTCATGAATATTTCATTTCAGGTAAAAGTCAATCGAATCTACACAAAAAAAGGTTATTGCGTTGTTCTGTCTTTGCGTTGTTCTGTCAATCTGTTTTTTGTCTTGCGAGGAAATAAAATAACATTCTTTTCGTTTAAAAAGAAATGGACGAAATCGGACAAAAATTTACCAAACAACACAAAAAAATAAAATAAAAATCTGACTGACCGACCGACCCTTTTTTTTCGGCCATGTTACCCTTACCACAACTTTTTTTTTTGGGGGGGGGGGGGGGGGGGGGGCTTACACATCTGGCACCCATGAACTGAGCTCTACAGTTATGTGCAGAATCTTCACATCATGGAGTGCAGCCAGCAGAACAGTTCAACGACTTGTGCAGCATCAACCAATTGGGACCTTTGTGCACTGTGTCAGGAGAAAAAGAAGGAAAGCCTGCAGTGTCCAGCAAATGCCAAACAAAAGGGACAAGGTTCGACATATGTTACTCTGGCAGAAAACTTGATTAAATTTAATAAACTTGGGTCTTTACCACCTGGTTTACTGAAGAGACTCGACGAGGGGCATGGGGTTGAAGAAACGTTCAAAACAAGGCAAGCCTGTTTTCATGTAACATGTCGCCTGAAGTACAATTCCACAAAACTAAAGAGAAAAGCAGAAACATCCACCATTGACGGTACTAATAATTTACACTTGAGTGCAGGTGTCGATGAACCTCAAAAGAAATTCACACGGCGAGAGTCCTTTGACGGATCATGTTCTAATGTTGGAATAGAACAAGAACTTACATGTTTTTTGTGTGATGAAGCTGCTGATGCTAAAGATCTCAGGAATGCTTCGACTTTTCAGTTGGACGAGAGACTCCGGGAATGTGCTTTGACACTGCAAGACAGCAAATTGCTGGCCAAATTGAGTGCAGGAGATGTCATTTCTCAAGAAGTAAAATATCACCCACATTGCCTTTGCAGCTTATACATGAAAGCAAAACCACATTTAAAATCAGATGAGCCCACAACAGATCAAATGCGACATGGCCTTGTTTTTGCGGAACTGGCAGAGTTCATTCAGGAAGTCAACGATTCATCATCGTCATTGGTCGTTTTAAAACTAGCTGACCTGACAAAAATGTACTCAACTCGACTGAAAGATTATGGTGTTGTGTCTGGCCGAGCACATAGTGGAAGACTGAAAAACAGATTGCTTGCTCATTTCCCTGCGCTCCAGGCACACACAAGTGGAAGAGATGTTCTTCTTACTTTCACTGATGGTTTGAACAGTGCACTGAAGGAGGCATATACTGACAACTGGGATGACGAAGGTGTTCATCTTGCCAAAGCAGCCAGGATTGTTCGGAGGGACTTGTTTCAATTTAAATCTCAGTTTTCTGGTTCCTTTGATGAGTGCTGCCAGGAAAACAGTATCCCAGAAACTCTCCTTGCTCTGATTCAGATGATTTTGCAGGGCCCAAGTATAGAGAATGCTACCAACAGAGGAAACTGTCAAACATCGCTGTCAATTGCTCAACTTGTTGGCTTCAATGCTGTGAAAACTGTCAGCCACAGATCAAGACAGAACACTTTGTCAACAAAACATTCTAAGAGCAGAGAGACACCTGTTACTGCATACATTGGAATGAAAATCCATGCAGTCACTCGCAAGAAAGAACTTGTCGATACCATGTACACTCTAGGTTTAAGTGTATCTTATTCACGGGTCCTGGAGATATCAACCGAGCTGGCTAGCAAGGCATGTCAACAGTATTTGAAAGACAGAGTTGTTTGCCCCATGAAATTGCGATTTAATATCTTCACAAGTGGTGCAATTGACAATCTTGACCACAACCCAAGTTCCACAACGTCTAAAGACTCTTTTCATGGTACCGCCATCTCCGTTTTTCAACATCCGACCAACGACTGCAAGGGAACAGAAAGAATATGGTCATTTGAAGAAGGAGAACCATCAAGCAATAGCGGACTGAAAGTGCCGGAACTACCAGAATTTTACGCTAATGTTCCACCTTTTACCTTGAAAATGCCTGTTGACCCTCCCCCCAGCCATGTCCAGAATGACAATAACAGCAATCTCCACAACAGTGCTGTTGAAGAAGAAACAAGCTGGATGAAAACAGTGCAATCTGCTGTCATTGGAGATGATACACCTTCAGCGTCAATTTCCTGGGGAGCATACCATGCCGCTAAACAGGAAACAGAAGATGCGGTTGATCGTACCCCAGGGATATCCAGTCTGTTGCCACTGTTTCATGAACCATCAAAGTCGCCTGCCATGATCAAGCATGCCATTGATGTTTTGATGAATGCAATCAACTTTCTAAACCCTGGACAAATTCCAGTGGTTGCTCTTGACCAGCCATTGTTCGCCATTGGCAAGCAAATTCAATGGAAGTGCCCTCTGCAGTACGGCGAAAACAAACTGACTTTAATGTTGGGTGGACTACATACGGAAATGGCGTTTTTGAAGGCGATTGGAAGTATTGTTCGTGACAGTGGGTGGACAGATGTCCTGGTAGATGCAAACATCGCTACAAGTGGTGTTGCAGACTCATTTCTGTCAGCCAGTCATGTAACAAAAACAAGATATGCGCATCAGGTGACAGTCTGTGCGCTCTTCAACCAGATGAACACGGCATATGAACAGTACCAGCTCTCATGTGCAGCTTACGGAGAAAGCCCCTTATCACTTGACGACTGGAAAGAGTTTTTGGCTGAAGAAAGTCCAACATTCCACTTCTGGTTGTTGATCATGCAGCTGGAGGTATTGCTACTAGTCTTCCTTGCCTCATTGAGAGAGGGAAACTTTTCTCTGTATGTGCAGTCACTGACAAAGTTGGTACCATGGTTCTTTGCTCTTGATCAACAAAACTATGCCAGGTGGTTGTCTGTTCACATACGAGACATGAAGGTGTTGCAGGCCGCTCAATCATCTTGCCACAAGGAGTTTGAAAATGGCCATTTTGTTCTTCAGAAAACTGGACGTCCTTTTTCGAAAATATCTTTGGACCAAGCCCATGAGCAAAACAATGCCATTGTCAAAGGGGATGGTGGGGCAGTGGGGCTAACTGACAACCCTTCTGCACTGAGGCGCTGGATGGTTGGTGGTCCTGAAATTTCACGTATCATCCAAGAGTTTGAGGCATCGCTTGACGACAAAAAGATACACCCAGAGGAACATCACCACGAACAAAGCAAGTCTTTCCAAGAAAACTTCAAGAGTGATGTGTCAAAACTGACAACTGTGGTTCAAGCAGCAGGCAATCCCTTTATGGAGAGAAGCACAGATTTTGTCACTATCCACAGCAAAAACATCGTCGATCCTGCTGCTCATGATGCAATGAAAAAGCTTCGTAATATCGGCGAAGAACAGTATGAAGCATTTGTCAATGATAGATTTTCTAATCAAACGAAGAAGCTGTCAGATCCCATCAAACGCAACAATATGATGATGATTTCTGGAACAAAACGGAAGAGAAAATCAGGACAATCGCAGCAGATTTCAAGACTGAAAAGTGACTGTTATCTCTTCTCCCGGCTCTACATTGCTTGCCAGACTCGCAGCGGTGGGCTTGATGATTTCTTCAAGTACGAGAATCACCCCTTTCCTCCATCACTGGCCTGTAATGGAAAAATGAGATCAACAACAAAAGCAAGCCTTCTGGAGTGCCTCGAGCCACTTTTGCAGACTACTGATATGGTACCTGACATTCCAGTCATGATCCTGGATGGAGCAGTGGTAGTAAACATGCTCACACCTGGAACAGCAAGAACCTTTGGATCATATTCAGAGGATGTCTTCCTTCCATTTATCGCACGTTCACTTCAAGCTGTTTCTCGTCTTGATGTTGTATGGGATATCTACAAACCAGATAGCTTGAAAAGCAGCACAAGAGAAAGTAGGGGATTTGGAAAAAGGAAAAGAGTTACTCCTGTCACAGCGATCCCGCAAAACTGGAGCAGTTTCCTTCGTGTTGATGCCAACAAAACAGAGCTGTTCAACTATCTTGCTCAATGCGTCATGACAGTGGAGACAGAAAAAAGTATCATCACCACTCAAGGTCCCATCGCTCTCTCCAACCAACCGATGGATTTGACTGGCATATCGCCATGCAGTCATGAAGAAGCGGACACGCGGATGATGGTCCACCTTGCCCATGCAGCACAGGTTAGCAATCGTGTGTTGCTTCGTACTGTGGACACAGATGTGGTCGTCCTTGCTGTAGCAGCTGTGACAGAACATCCTGGACTGGAAGTGTGGATTGCCATGGGAGTTGGCAAACATTTCCGGTACATCGCTGCTCATGACATCGCAAAGGCAGTTGGGATAGACAAAGCACGTTGTCTGCCTTTCTTTCACAGCATGACCGGCTGCGACACCGTTTCCTCGTTCAACAATGTTGGGAAGAAGAAGGCATGGGATACATGGCACAACTTCAAAGATATAACAGAAACTTTCTGCCGTCTCTGCACATACCCATTCAGCCTCACTGCAGTCGACATGGTGGCTCTTGAACGATTTGTTGTGCTCCTGTATGACAAAACAAGCAATTGTGTGGATGTGAACAATGCCAGAAAGCATCTCTTCACCAAGACTGGGCGTCAGATTGACCACATCCCACCATCCAAGGAGGCTTTAATACAACATTGCAAACGTGCAGTCTACCAAGGAGCACATATCTGGAGCCAAGCATCCAATCCAACCCCACCCCTTCCTGATCCATCTGACTGGGGGTGGCAGTTTGTGAAAGGAAACTGGCATCCATTGTGGACAACCCTTCCACAGGCTTCAGAAACCTGCCAGGAACTCTTGAAATGTGGTTGCAAGACGGGCTGCAGCAGCAAACGTTGCAAATGCTTCAAGACTGGACTAAAGTGCACCGCTCTCTGCATATGCAATGGTTGCTCCTCGACTTGTCAGAATTAAGGTAGGAAACCTTGCTATTTGTTGAAACCGTTGCTGCTGATGTTTGTTTTTAGTTTTGTTGTTGTTATTTCATTTGACTCTCCACCCCCCCCCCTCTCTCTCTCTCTCTCTCTCTCTCTCTCTCTCTCTCTCTCTCTCTCTCTCTCTCTCTCTCTCTCTCTCTCTCTCTCTTATGCGGTCTGCTGCACCGCCTCCCTTCCAAAAAAGCACCTTCCGCGGTGTTCGTCATTGTTGCCATTTCCAACATTGCAAATGAATTGTTGCCATGGCAACCATGACATCCAGTCATAACACACCCCATGCCTCAAACTGTCTACACATCAAATTTTGATTGATTTGGAGCAAAATAATGCCTTCGGTGTTGCCAAAGGCTTTCTTTGCCAGTGTTGCCATGGCAACTGGGGTAAATGTAATCCGGCCCCATGTCTCAAACTACCTCAACCAAAAATGTGGTGCAATTTGGAGCATAAATGTGGATTTTAATTCTGTACATAGAGGCAGACACCTGAGGGAACCATAGCCAATATGTGACGTTATGGCTGGGGGGGGGGGGGGGGGGGGGGGGTAGGGTTAAATAATAATATTTCACAATGGCTCTGTATCAGGATTTGTTCAGAACACAAAACTCTCTTACTGTGCCAAATTTGGTATTTGTTAAAAGAAATGATCAATTTTGCGACAGAGGAGTTAGACTATTAAAGGCCCACTACGCCTCGTGAAAACAGTTCGCCTCGCGGTGTCAGATCAAATCAGGCTTTTACGTGGGATAAGACCATCCCCCCACTTGGTCATGTACCAAAAAGGAACACCCTGACTGCTTGCTGTGGTGAGTTGGATTTTTTTGATGAATTATTTTCGAAAAAGGCACCAGTGCCCTTAACGAAATTAATTCTTACAAAAAATACCACTGTACACAGAAAGCACCCAGGTTGTTCATTTTTCGTACATGACCAAGTGGGGGGGGGGGGGGGGGTGGTCTTATCCCAAGTACAAGCCTGACTGGGTGGCCGAGTGGTAACGCACTTGCGCTCGGAAGCGAGAGGTTGCGAGTTCGAACCTGGGTCAGGGCGTTAGCAATTTTCTCCCCCCTTTCCTAACCTAGGTGGTGGGTTCAAGTGCTAGTCTGTCGGATGAGACGAAAAACCGAAGTCCCTTTGTGTACACTACATTGGGGTGTGCACGTTAAAGATCCCACGATTGACAAAAGGGTCTTTCCTGGCAAAATTGTATAGGCATAGATAAAAATGTCCACAAAAATACCCGTGTGACTTGGAATAATAGGCCGTGAAAAGTAGGATATGCGCCGAAATGGCTGCGATCTGCTGGCCGATGTGAATGCGTGATGTATTGTGTAAAAAAAAGTCCATCTCACACGGCATAAAAAATCCCTGCGCTTAGAACTGTACCCACGGAATACGCGCGATATAAGCCTCATATTGATTGATTGATTGATTGATCAGATCTGGGACGGTGGGGCGAACTGTTTTGACGAGGCGGAGTGGGGCTTTAATAACGTATTCACTCCCATAGTTTCAAAATCGTCGGTGACTCTTGCGCACCAATGAATAGAGATGCTATGCCAGCCCACCGGAATGTCTCCTCGTATGTTAAGTCTTGGTGTTAAGATTATAAGATTCATTGACTAGGCCTTCTCGTTTTTGCGTGTATAAACAACTACAATAAAACAGACAAACACACACACAAAGAAACAAAAACCAACAAAACAGACGCACAGACACACAGACACACAGACACACAGACACACAGACACACACACACACACACACACACACACACACACACACACACACACACACACGCCACCACCACCATCACCAGTAACACAACGAAAAAAAAACAAAAACCCGAAAAATGAATCTTTTTTTTACATTTAATCAAGTTTTGACTAAATGTTTTAACGTAGAGGGGGGAATCGAGACGAGGGTCGTGGTGTATGTGTGTGTGTGTGTGTGTGTCTGTCTGTCTGTCTGTCTGTGTGTGTGTGTAGAGCGATTCAGACTAAACTACTGGACCGATCTTTATGAAATTTGACATGAGAGTTCCTGGGTATGATATCCTCAGACGTTTTTTTCATTTTTTTGATAATTTCTTTGATGACGTCATATCCGGCTTTTCGTGAAAGTTGAGGCGGCACTGTCACGCTCTCATTTTTCAACCAAATTGGTTGAAAATTTGGTCAAGTAATCTCCGACAAACCCCGGACTTCGGTATTGCATTTCAGCTTGGTGGCTTAAAAATTAATTAATGACTTTGGTCATTAAAAATCTGAAAATTGTAAAAAAATTATTTTTTTTATAAAACGATCCAAATTTACGTTCATCTTATTCTCCATCATTTTCTGATTCCAAAAACATATACATATGTTATATTTGGATTAAAAACAAGCTCTGAAAATTAAAAATATAAAAATTATGATCAAAATTAAATTTTCGAAATCAATTTAAAAACACTTTCATCTTATTCCTTGTCGGTTCCTGATTCCAAAAACATATAGATATGATATGTTTGGATTGAAAACACGCTCAGAAAGTTAAAACGAAGAGAGGTACAGAAAAGCGTGCTATCCTTCTCAGCGCAACTACTACCCCGCTCTTCTTGTCAATTTCACTGCCTATGCCGTGAGCGGTGGACTGACGATGCTACGAGTATACGGTCTTGCTGCGTTGCATTGCGTTCAGTTTCATTCTGTGAGTTCGACAGCTACTTGACTAAATGTTGTATTTTCGCCTTACGCGACTTGTCAATTTTTAATTTTTTTTTTTACAGATCACGACACTCATTTGCAAACACATTGAGACAGAGGCAAAGAAACACACAGAAAGACAGAGAGAAGGATAGAGAGACAGAGAGACGGATAGAGAGACAGAGACGGACGGTAGAACTAGAGCCTGGGGGGCTTTCCCCCAAATCAGTTTTCAATTAGAAATCCCTCAAAGCAGGGCAGCGGAATCTGACATTGACAGGCTTTTAACAAGGAGGAGGGTGAAAAAAAGGGGAGGGGGTGGGGGGGGGGGGGGTTGGTTGTAAGAGAGGGAAAGAAAGGTCGGTAGGGAGGGGTGGGGGTGTAACATCTGCCCTAAGCCATTGTGAGTAAAAACAAAAAGCTCAATGTCCCGGCGTTTTCACGCGGAGGGTCGAACGGAGAAACAACGGGACGATTCGGTCCCATTGGAGACATCCAAATCACGACACAGAACTCTGTGCTTTTGAGTGTGTGTGTGTGTGTGTGTGGTTCGCATTGCGCGTGCACAGTCGTACAGACATGCACAGTCCTTCATAAACACAAGAACGCACGCACGCAAACAAACACACACACACACATATGCGGCACAGGGAGAGACAGAGAGAGCAAGAAAGAGGCATAGAGAGAGAGAGAGAGAGAGAGAGAGAGAGAGAGAGAGAGAGAGAGAGAGAGAGAGAGAGAGAGAGAGAGAGAGAGAGAGAAAAAGAGAGAGAGTTGAATTCAATCAATCAATCAATCAATCAATGAAGCTTATATCGCGCATATTCCGTGGGTACAGTTCTAGGCGCTCTGCAGTGATGCCGTGTGAGATGAAATTTTATACGGCCAGTAGATTGCAGCCATGTCGGCGCATATTTACCTTTCACGGCCTTATTCCAAGTCACACGGGTATGGTAGACAATTATTAACTGTGCCTAAGCAATTTTGCCAGGAAAGACCCTTTTGTCAATCGTGGGATCTTTAACGTGCACACCCAATGTAGTATACACGGGGGGTGGTTCGGACACCGAAGAGAGTCTGCACACAAACTTGACTCTGTGAAATAAATTTCCGCCGAACCTGGGATCGAACTCGCGCTGACAGCGGCCAACTGAATACAAATCCAGCGCGCTACCAACTGAGCTATATCCCCGCCCCAATTCATTGAATTGAACAATATTTAACAAGGATTAAGAATTAAGAGAGAGACGAGAGAGAGAGAGAGAGAGAGAGAGAGAGAGAGAGAGAGAGAGAGAGAGAGATAGAGACAGACAGACAGAAAGACAGACAGACAGACAGACAGACAGACAGAGATATCACACATTTACACAACACCATGGTATGAATTCATTGTCGTTTACTGTCACTGTTAGCACAACGTAATAATATCATTATGGGTACAAAATTAACATGAAAGTTACATTTGTACAAAGTTCCACGAGTTATGAATCGAAACAACAAAAATATCATCCAGAAGTACACAACATTGCAAGCACAATAATTAGAAGCATTCAAATGCAGTGTGTTGTCTTAATGAAATGTTAACGGAAGAACGGCGCATGAAGGAAAATGGCGGTTTTATAAAAAGTTGTATCGAACAGTTGGTCCACTGAACACTCAAAAAATCGATATTGTAAAACACAAGAAAAGAAAATCAAACAAGCCAAACCAAACATTTACATAATGAAGACAACAAATCACAAAATTCATTGTCACAAATAAAGGAACAAATAACGGCAACGTTATAAAAAAAACTCAACATTTTCAAAGTTTAAAACCACTTGAAATATTCATCGACTTTTTTTTTTGTAATCAATAATAACCGCATAAAATCATATGGTTGTTACATGCGCTTCATTTTTGAAGTTTGGAATGCACACGAGAAAATCTACACCATTATGTTAATAAAATCTGACAGTTTTATTCTTTCATTTCGAAACTAACAATTTAGAAACAGCTGTACTTACATCCACTTCCACCACTAAAAGGTATTTTTGTTTATGCGAACAACTTTTCCAAATTTTTTTTTTTTTACTTCTTCTTTAAATTCTTAATCAATGTGCGAAATCCATGAATGGGAAATGTACAGCAAAACCTGAAGCCGCCTTCGCTTCGAAGAATGAAATTAAAAAGCCTTTTTATAGTCATCAGAAGTGAGTCTACGTTTATTTTATGAAGGTGTTGCCGTTTTGTTTTTTTGCTGCCATTTTAGTTTTTTCAGTAATAAGCACCATTTGACTTTTAGTACACAACAAACCGCGCCACACATTCTGAAACAAACTATTTGCGACGCCGCATTACGTCAAAGTCATGATGACGCTGAAGTATAAAAACAAAATCGACATCGTCATTGCTTGACAACATTCTTGACGACATTATTTTGAGTGCAGCAATCAACAACCGAAAGAGTAAGGATGGATTTCATGAAGCAGCGCATAGGAATACTGAAGCACTAATATTCATTGTAATTCAATCAAGTTGGTGTTTTAATGAAACAGATCCTGTGATTGGTCAGAATGCCCCAACTCATTAAAAATTACCGGTCATTAATTGTCGATAACCACTCGCTAAAAAAGCCATTAACCACCTGCTGGCGAGGCGCATTGATACAACCTCAACTAGTCTCGGTTAGCTTTGAGGGTCATTTTACAAGTAGGAAATGTGAAGGCCAACGAAATACCGAGACCATAAGGTATGCAAAGTTATGACGTCGAATACGTGAGTAGATTGATGCATGAATTCTTACGGATTACGTCAGTCAATTCCAAAGATCCTTTTGTGATGAAAAGAATTTGTTTTGGAGTTTGCTGTCCAGAAACCCGTCAAAAAAGAAGGGAAAATGTATGTGAAAGAAAACAAAACAGGAGTAGAGTGATACATAGGAATACAGAGACATGTTTCTTGGGACTTGACCCTTGCAGGTAGGTGGACTGAAAGTATTGTGTGAACAGAACAGAACCAATTCTGTCTGTTTACCATTGCATGAAAGCAGGAAAGAGATCGTCGTCAGATTGAACTACAATAACATTAACATGCTTCCATTTGAAACTTCTCGATCTTCATCGTGGAATGACGCCCTCCCAAATTCTAATTGAGTCGGGCGTCAATCCACGATGATGACCTCGAAGTTTCAAATGGAAGCATGTTAATGTGTAATTATCGTATTAAGAATCAAGATGAACGACTGACACAACAGCCTACATAACTTTTATTGGAGAAAAAAAAAAGCGGGGGGAAATATTTGGTTGAAGAACATACCAAGTTATTTTGTGAAGTTTTAACAAATTGTGTCCAACTGAGTTGTGCCTATTCTGAATTTTCATCGATTTTTTAATTGGTACCTGACGTTTTTGTCAAGTCAATTTTGGGGGTGCCGTTCTTTGGGCGGCGGTCACGTGGTTCGAGTAAAAGAAATCTTTGATCCGAAAAGTGTGCCAGATAGCCAAGTGGAGTGCCTTTAATGACATAGACAGTTTGAATGAAATGACACGGGAATGAATGTTTTATTCGGGGTATAAAAATCGGTGCAATAATTGTTTTGCCGAGTTTACTATGCACATCCATTTGGCAGTCTTAGCGCAAAAACTTGGTGATATAGGGGAAGGGCTCCTAATATGGACCACTTTTTGTTTCATGCTGATAACTAGCTTGTTTTCTTGCGAAGAAGTTTCATTTTGTGGTTGGCAGTCCTTCTCTCTTACTCTTAGGTTAACCGTTAGGCCTAATTAGAGTGAAATAGCTTTGATAGACATTCAGCAAAAATTAAATACAGAAAAAATCACAAAGGGTCCATATTAGGAGCCTGGAATCGCACATACTTTGAGATTTTGCTATTATTTTTTGTTTGCAGTAGAAACTCGGGGTCAACACTGCTAGAATGTAACAAATACGGTTTTAGCTGTCATATAGAGCAATATTTGTGTGATAAAAGCTTTGGCTGTGGACAGAAACGAGTCCGTTTTAGGCGGCAAATTTAGAGTGAACGCTGCCAAAAGTGAAAAAAAGAGAAAAAGCCAAACGGTTTTGAGATTTCTGTTTCTGCAACTGTTTTGACATGTGCACGTTATCCAGAGAGGGTGAATACAGCGAATAAAACTTTGTTGAGCGCTCTAGCGCCGTTAGTTTGTCAGAACAGAAGGTGGTCTATATTAGGAGCCGGTCCATATTAGGAGCCCTTCCCCTACACAGGTTACGTGGCGATCGAAAAAGGTGGCGACAAGAAAAATTGTTGAGAGCATTGTGGCATTTTGTCAGCAGCTTGTACAAGATTACTTTTATCATGACTTCATCATTTATTTACGTCAACAAGCGCTTACACCCACACACATAGGGGAAAGGCTCCTAATATGGACCGGCTCCTAATATGGACCACCTCCTGTTCTGACAAACTAACGGCGCTAGAGCGCTCAAAACAATTTCATTCGCTTTATTCACCCTCTCTGGATAAGTTGCACATGTCAAAACAGTTGCAGAAACACAAACCTCAAAACCGTTAGGCTTTTTCGCTTTTTTTCACTTTTGGCAGCGTTCACTCTAAATTTGCCGCCTAAAACGGACTCGTTTCTGTCCACAGCCAAAGCTTTCATAACACAAAAATGGCTACATATGACAGCTAAGACAGTATTTGTTACATTTTAACAGTGAGTACCCCGAGTTTCTACTGCAAAAAAAAATTATAGCAAAATCTCAAAGTATGTGCGAGTCCCCTAATATGAACCACCTTCAACAAATCGAAGAAAATAAAAACTAAAGGCAATTTTAATTAATTCATTAAGAAGCTTGCTGAAAATAACCTATAACTAGCCCTCGAGATTTCAAAAAAATATAACAAATAGTCTTTTTTTGGTGGAAGTTGATAATTTCACTTATTTTCACTCTGTTTTTGATAAGCTTCTTCAGTTTCCTGGTGTGCTTCAAATAATGCTCTCATCAACCCGAAACAGCTAAATCTAAAGCATATTTGAATAGGTCTGACTTGCACACCAAGTTGTATCATGTTATTTTGAAGTATGGGGGGCTTTTTACAGTGATTCGTGAAGGCCGCTTCACTGGTCCACATTGGGCGCCCAGGCTCCTAATATGGACCACTTGTGATTTTTTCTGTATTTAATTTTTGCTGAAGGTCTATCAAAGAACAAAGCTATTTCACTCTAATTAGGCCTAACTGTTAAACTAAGAGAGAAGGACTACCAACCACAAAATGAAACTTCTTCGCAAGAAAACAAGCTAGTTATCAGCAATAAACAAAAAGTGGTCCATATTAGGGGCCCTTTCCCTACACACACACACACACACACACGCGCGCGCGCGCAAGCACACACACACACACACGCACGAACGCACACAAACACACACTTTCTCTCTCCCTCTCTCTTTCAAAACTCATTGTATCACCCATCTACCATCCACACCACAGGGTTTTGGCATTCAACACAAAGGGTAACATAATCAAGTCATTTGAAATTAGCTGTACACACAAAGAAGAATATCACAAATAGAGAGCATCTCCAAAGCAATTTATACAATTGTTGGATCTTCGCTTCGTTGAGAATGACCGTTACATGTGATCATCGCAACATTCACAAAATAAAAATCAACACATTTAAGTAAAGTGCCGCTGGGGAGCAACAGGTAGTGTGTCATACAATTGTCCGTTAATAAAATCCAACATGTCTTCATCTGTCAAAGCTTGATTGAAAGTGATAAAATCTCTTCGCTGTGATTCGGCGCTTCAACGAATAAAACTGTCTGAAATAAATTGAAATTTTATAACTTTAACTTGGGTATATATAAAAGTATGATAATTTGTCTAAAATATATCGTAATTGTATAGTCGCCATCATTTGTCTAAAACCAAGCATGCTCATTTGTTTAAAGCCAAGTTATGATCATTTGTCTAAAATAAGTCATGAACATTTGTTTTAAACCAGTCATGTTCCTTTGCTTTAAACCAGCCATGTTCATTTGTCATAAATCAGTCATGATCATTTGTCAAAAATCAGTCGTGATCACTTTGTCTAAAATCAGTCATGATCATTCGTTTAAAATCGTTTATAAGCATTTCTCTATCTTTATTTGGTGTTTAACGTCGTTTTCAACCATTCAAGGTTATATCGCGACGGGGAAAGGGGGGAGATGGGATAGAGCCACTTGTCAATTGTTTCTTGTTCACAAAAGCACTAATCAAAAATTTGCTCCAGGGGCTTGTAACGTAGTACAATATATTACCTTACTGGGAGAATGCAAGTTTCCAGTACAAAGGACTTAACATTTCTTACATACTGCTTGACTAAAATCTTCACAAAAATTGACTATATTCTATACAAGAAACACTTAACAAGGGTAAAAGGAGAAACAGAATCCGTTTGTCGCCTCTTACGACATGCTGGGGAGCATCGGGTAAATTCTTACCCCTAACCCGCGGGGGGTAGCATTTCTCTAAAACCAGTGACGATCAGTCATGATCATTTAGCTTAAGTCAGTTATTACCATTCTTCTTATATCAGTCGTGATCATTTGTCTAACATGAGTTATCTTTGTATAAAATCAGAAAACATCATTTGTATAAAATCAGAAAACATCATTTGCATAAATCCGGTTTTTTGGTCATTTGTAGTCAGGCAGTCTAAAAAGAGTTATCGTTTGTCTAAAATCAGCCGAACAATGCTAAGAATCTGAAGCGCGATGACAAAGATATTCACCAATGCCACGTGATCGACAGCCATTGTTAAATTTTCGGGATGTTGGCTTGTTAATGCCTTGCAAAACACATCGCCACTGCAGAGTCTGGAAAGAATGTTCGGTGTCCAGTCAGAGAGCTGAACAAGGTAAATTTCCAAGGACCAAGGACCATCCTCCACTAACAGCCCAGCACTGGCAGTGGTTATTCGCACAAACAAGGGCTGATTGCCGGGAGCCTTATCGTTGGCCACCAGCCGCTGAAGAACATGTTGTCACAATTAAACGCACGATGCCGTGCAAATAGCACCCTGCTTGGCACTAATGTTTTGAAAACGAACAGCATATGGACCGATGTCCATTGGCTGTTTTGTCCCCACCCCTCCATCTCTCTCTCACTTTTTTTCTGTCTGCCTTTCTCTCCCTCTCTCGGTCTCTCTGCCTTTCTCTCTCTCTCTCTCGGTCTTTCTGCCTTTCTCTCTCTCTCTCGGTCTCTCTGCCTTTCTCTCTCTCTCTCTCTCTCTCTCTCTCTCGGTCTCTCTGCCTTTCTCTCTCTCTCTCTCTCTCTCTCTCTCTCTCTCTCTCGGTCTTTCTCTCTCTCTCTCTCTCTCTCTATCTCATTCTCTCTCTATATCTCGGCTGCTCTCTCACTCTCCTTTTCACACTCGCTCTCTCTCTCTCTTTCACACACACTCTCTCTCTCTCTCTCTCTCTCTCTCTCTCTCGCTCTCTCTCTCTCTTTCACACTCTCTCTCTTCCTCTCACTCTCATATTCAGTCTCCCCTCCACCCCAACCCCATACACACCAGTTTTGGTGTCTGCCGCGTAACTGCGGTTCATTTGATTTCCTTAACAAAAAACAACAACAACAGCACAATGAACATTGCTTCCACAAAAATGTCAGTAATGTCGAAGAAGTCAATCACCAACCATAGCACAAGAAGGTATATACCTGCCTGTGAAGTTGCCAAAAATAAAATCGAGCCAAAAAAGCACCTTTTAAGAGAAAGGGTTGTCTTGACTTAAGGGTTGTCTTCATCGTTAACAAAGCAGAAGATACGACCAAAATATTTCGGCAGTTTAATAGCTCAGAATCTTCACTTTGAGCAATATGTCAAGAAACGGAATTCTTCCTGTTGGAATGCCATGTTCATATTTCAGATCTTTGAGAAAAAGAGGATAAGAACACCTTGCACAAGCGTTGACATGCAGGAATATCTGTATAACAAGAAAATATTCAGAATCCGGATGTTTTGGGTCACGCCAAAGTCACATAGCTCAGAAATGAACACCGTGCCTAGTTATTGGCACAAGTTCACAAACAAACACAGTTCATCAGATCAACACATAATCTTCCATTCGTCACGGTCTTTTTTTTTCTCAAACCAAAAGACAGCACACTATCCATTGACTCCACTGCTTGCAACGTATTCTGAACTACCTTCATCGTTGGCAAACATCTACGCATGTTCATTGTCGCTGGGTTCAACGTGCCGCGTAAACTTTGTCTGCAAATGTTCGTAGTCACTGCTTACAGCATGCCGCGTAAAACGTCTGCACATGTTCATAGTCACTGGTTTCAGCGTAAAACGTTTAGACATGTTCATAGTCGCTGGGTTCAACGTGCCACGTAAAACATCTACACATCTTCATAGTTCATGTTAGCGGGGAAGGGAAGAGAACCCTTCCTTTGACAATTTTAACACAGTACGTCCATCCCAGCCCTATACAGAAGCACTGACCAGTTCAACATAGCCAGCTGAGTGTCTGTTTGAAGGTTATCATGTGAACGCATCCGCAGACTGATGTGACGATGAACAAGTCACGACAACACAAAACCCAAGAGTGCGAAAATTGGTGCTGTGAACACAACGGTAAAAGTCTTGACGAAGCACTTATCATCTCTGCAACATCTTTGGGAATTTTGGAGAAGCGTCCGTGTGTGAAGGACTATAACTACACCACAACATCTTTGGGAATTGTAAAGAAGACTTTGTCCATCAAACACTTATCATCAGAGTTTACCCAGCTGGAGGTCTCTAAAAACAACAACATCTTGATGAGTTTCGAAGAAGGCAGCTTCCAGCGAGAACTCCTCACCACAACATGTTCGGGAGCTTCAAAAGGCGCTTTTATCTACCAGGGACTCTTCATGCTTCGGCGTGTTGAAGGTGGCATTTTCAAGGTCGAACTCTCCATGCGTTTGAAAGAAGAGTCCCCACAGTCAGAACTGATGATTCCATGACATCTTGGGAAACTTCAAGGGAGAGAAGGTTCAGCCAGATCTCATCATACTACAAGTCTTTGGAAGTCTCACAGCTGACTTTAGTTGTCAATAACTCATCATACTACAAGTCTTTGGAAGTCTCACAGCTGACTTTAGTTGTCAATAACTCATCATACTACAAGTCTTTGGAAGTCTCACAGCTGACTTTAGTTGTCAACAACTCATCATACTCCCATACATGTGGGCGTTTCGGAAACGAGTCCTTCCAGCTGAAAGTCTTCACAACACAGCACCTTTGGAAGTTTGGAAGAAGAGGTTTTAATCAAGAAACAGTCATCACTGCAGGCTTTGCGAAGCGCATTCTGCCTGACTAGAACTCCCTATGCCACCACGTATTGGGGAGTTTCGAAGGTGAATCTTTCCAGACAGAACTGATAACCGCAACATCTTTAGGCGTTGAGAAGAAGAGTCTGTCTCTCAAGATCTCATCACACCACCAAATCTCTTGGCGTTGAGAAGAAAAATCTGTCTCTCAAGATTTCATCACACCACCATATCTTTTGGCGTTTAGAGGAAAAAGCGTCTGTCTCTCAAGATCTCATCATACCACCACATCTTTGGGAGTGTCGAAGAAGAGTTTGTCGATCTCCTGCGAGAGTTCCTGAGCGTCCACCGTGTAGCTTCCCGACGTGGTAGTCTCCCCGTCCCACGTACCGGAAGTGGCGACAGAAAGCTGTGACGTGGGCACATAGGTGGGGCTACCGGTCATGTCCATGTAGTCACCGTGACACTCTACCGCTGGGTGGCGCTGCTGCCGCTTCAGGTCGACATAACTTCCGTCCTCGCCCTCCCCGTAATGCGCGGAGGAGGCCGGGTAGGGGTGGGGGAGGTTGTCCCGTTCCATTTCTCGACTGGCGCGACTCTGACGCGAAGCCTGATGACGTCTTGACGGCGGCAAGGACGATGACGCGGACGATGACGTAGAGGTGGGGCTGCCCCGCTGGCCCTGGCGAGCGAGGGGCGAGAAGGAGGAAAATGACGTCATGTTGTGACGTGGATTGTCTTCGGTGACGTCATCACTGATGTGACTGGTGGGGAAGGTGGAGAGACGACCAGACCCCCGGGGAGAGAAGGTGGTGGGGTACAGGTCAAAGGTCACGCTGCGCTGCTGTTGGTGGAGGGGGTGGGGGTTAGGATGCTGGTTTGGATGGGGGATAGGGTGCTGGTTGGGGTGGGGGTGGGGATGTTGGTGGGGGTGGTGCTGTCGTCTGGAGTCAAGGCTGTGCGAGGGAAGGCCGCGGTGAGAGGCGAAGGACGTATCCCCTGAAACACACACACACGGACACTTTACTTCAACACCCATGATGTCATGAAGGAGGAAAGGGGTAATCTAAGGACAGAATCTTTAATTGTCCAAGGTTGGGAATTTGTGATGACATTGCGGTTAAGAAACATTTCAATCCAGCTATTTACACCAACACACGCATCATTTATACAAACTGATCAACAACATTAATTTAAAAACAACACTGGACAGCATAAGTTTAAAAATACATTCACAAAAACTAGCAGTATACACTCAAAGCTTCCTCGCTTCAAGTCACACACGCACACACACGCGCACACACGCACGCACACACACACACACACGCACACACGCACGCACACACGCACGCACACACACACACACACACACACACACACACACACACACACACACACACACACACACACACGGTGTTTATGACGGAGGGAAAAGAACCAGACAGACAGACAACTGCAATACACGTCACTCATGACAAGAGTCCAAAGCCAAAATAATCAAATCAAGATGGGAAGCAGTGACACTAAGCAAACAACAAGAACAACAAGAATAACAACATCTGACTGCAGAGAGAAAGAGAGAGATAAACCACTAGAGTTAATTTTGTGTGTGGAAATGTGCACTCGGAGAGAGAGAGAGAGAGAGAGAGAGAGAGAGAGAGAGAGAGAGAGAGAGAGAGAGAGAGAGAGAGAGAGAGAGAGAGAGAGAGAGAGAGAGATCAAATCAAATCAAATCAAATCAAATCAAATTTTATTTTTCGAGGGTTGTGGCATAAGCAATACAACAAGCTTATTTTCAACCAGCCCTCGCCCAGGAGAGACACAGACAGAGAGAGAGAGAGAGAGAGAGAGAGAGAGAGAGAGAGAGAGAGAGAGAGAGAGAGAGAGAGAGAGAGAGAGAGAGAGAGATATTAAAAGAAAGAAAAGTATACTGAAAATCAACAAGGACAAATTCAAACAATCACAAGGATAATGAAACAGCAAAGACGAAGACATTAACCTGGGCGTTTGTCTCGAAGGAAAAACAAAAACAGGATATAATTAAACAATGAACATCCTTTTCGTAAAATGTCCAAAAGATATCTTTGAAGCGAGCACCATTCTGCTCATTAGCAGCCTAACACCAACTTCTCGGTCAGGCAGTGCAGAGCTAAAAGTCACATGACACGATGACATGCGCAGAAAGCAGACGACGCTTTTCTGACACCCGACCTGCCCAGGCACAGACCAAGATGAATGCGATCCGGTGGTTCTGATTAGGAAGCAGCTAATGAGCAAGGAAATCAGGACACTTCATTAACCACAGTGTCTCAACCGACATGTCTTAATGTGCACTTGAAACACGGGGGCCGGAAGGGGGGGGGGATTGGGTGGCTAGGTGGGGGTGTTGTTGTGTGGATGAGTACTGCTGGCCGGGTGGGGGTGGGGGGGGGGATTATAGTTTCTTCATGGTCATGGAAGTTTCGTATGGCCACAAGGCAAGCAACTGAAACTGCAGGATTCCAGTATGTCGTCTCCGCTTCCAACAATAGAAAGAAGCATTCTTATTTTCCAAAATTTGTTTAGAGAAACAGAGGGATAACAACTCAAAATTAAATGTTCATGTTTCAGGAACACCCCCCCCCCCCAACCACCACCACACAAGCAGTACTCCAATGAATGACAACCTGACCCAAACTTCTTTTCATTCTTTCTTTGTACCCTGTCATTGTAAGGATAGCAAGCACTGTCGAATCGTACATGTGTAACACCATTAATTCAGAGTTATCAGTGCGGCAGATCCAACTCCCACCAATTAGAAAGCGCGTAACAAAAAGCAGCCACCTTCCGTCCACCGTCTTGCGTCACTCAATCGGTCCCTAGTGGGAGACAACTCACACCATTCTCATGGTGAGTGATGGCCCCTGTCAAAACATGGCCACTGCCTTTGCAGAACCAGTGAAGCAATATGGCAGCCATCTGGGAGCACAGAGAAAGGTCGCTCCTCTGTGTGTTGTGGAAATTGCAGGACGGAACCAAAAACTGAACAGCTGTGGGCAAAAAGGGATCAGGGTTTGGCTTGGTCTGGAAGCAATGTATTGTGGAATGTCGAAGTTTTGGAATGGACTGAATCACTCTAGGGGCGGAGTTTTCCTGGACCATAAATCTGAAAGAGTTTATCGGGAATTCGGGATCATTGAAGTAATCCCCGGGTGACAATACGCTGGATGGTCTCAGGAACAAACAAACAAACAAACAAACAAACATATAGACAGACTCTTTCCTTCAAGGGTCATCGATAATGTCAACCAAGATCAGCGGATTATAATTGTTTCCGACTCTGATGCTTCACAGACGTGAACCCGCCCTTATCCTCTTGATCCCTCACCCCCTCTCAGCAAGACACCAAGGTCTTCGATACCGTCTACCAAGATCAGCGGATTGTAATCTTTCCCGCCCTGACCCTCTTTACTACGGAACGCGGATCGTATCAACTGATGCATCAAATTGATGCATCCAAAACCAAGAATTTGATGCATCATTTTCACAATTTGATGCATCGTTTGGATGCATCAGAATTTTCGGGTTTTCCCGGAAAGTGCCGAGCAAAAAGCAAAATTTGAACCGGAATACAAAGCGAAACGAACGTCGGAAAACGAAAGTTTGAGTCGAAGGTCAAGGGCGTCAAAGCTTCGTGTGCACAGAAAACAAACCACAAACAAAACAAAAAATGCCTTAAAATGCATAATGCCGTGACTTGTTCCCTATTTAATGGTATGTTGTACGTTTATTTTTGTTTTATCTAACCAATCTGTTTATATTCGTCAAAATGTCATTTAAAGTTTTTCCGTGCTCAGGCATTTCTTACGGAAAGACCGGAAATGAATGATCTTTCGCATGCATACAAAACCGAAAGTGATGCATCAAACTGATGCATCATTTTCGTATCGGATGCATCATTTTCGTTTCGGATGCATCAGTTTTGGAAAATGATACATCCTTTTTGAAAATGATGCATCCTTTTGTGAAAATGATGCTTCAAATTGTGAAAATGATGCATCAAATCTTGATGCATCAGTTGATACGATCCGCGTTCCGTACTTTACCCCCCCCCCCCCCCACCTCCCGGCCTTCATTCTTCCTTATCCCCCGAGTGCAGATAGGGAGTCTGATCGTCTCTTTGGACCGTGCCACGGTGACAGTTTTCACTGATAAAGTCACTGCTCGTTACTATGCTAGTCTAGCTTCTGATGCGTTGCCACGGACTACAAGACAAGAAGGTGTCACTGGTCAAGGTTATCGTTGGTTGCCATGACTACAGCTTGTAGGATTCAGTCTGCTGTGTACCTGATCGACACCGGAACTTGAAACAAAAAAACTTCTTTCGTAAAAGTTACGAGTTTTTATTGAGATAACACAGTAGCGTTGGATCATGACAAGAAGGAAGAAAAACTTCCGAATACAATTTCGTTGGCAGAAAAAGATTGGAGTTGATGTCCCAAGAATTGTGTCCAAGAATACACTTCACAAACGCAGTGTCAGTGATGCTGAATTATAACGACAGTAGGAAGCAAACCTTCCGCAAAATACAATTTTGTTGGCAGAAAGATTGAAGTTGATCTTCCAAGAATTGTGTTTTTTCGTGTCTCGTTGTCATGGTAGCACGGTGCCAAAACTCACTCCGCATGACCGTAATACAGTCTCCAAGCCCAGACAATGTCTATGACCAAGATTAGTGTTTGCGTTGTCATGGCAGCGCGGTGCCAGAGCTGGCTTGTGTCTCCTTAGAGACCCAGGTCCCGGGACAGCGGAGTGGCAGACCCGAAGATGACTTGCCCTTACACCCTCGTCAATCACCACGAGCAATCGGCGGCCCCTGGACAGTGTATTGCGTGACGACACAAAGTCCCCCCGAAGGGAGAGTATTCCTCGAAGATTGGTCACCATGCTCCCCCCTTTCATCTCCCATTACCCCCGCCCCCTTTTGAATTCAATTCAATTCAATTTAATTCAATTCAATTAAAACTTTATTGTCTGAATGTAACAAACAGAAATTTTTCTTATGGCTCGTGTATAACATCACATAAAAACAACACTCTCAGAACACGTAGGCACTTAAAAGTACACATCAATACACACATAACCCAACCACACATATCCATACCCAAACCCTTGCAGCACCTGTCCACCCCTACCGCCCACCCCCACTTTCTCACTTCCACTCTCAATCTGGACATTCCCTCTACCACCAACTACCCTCCATCTCTCTCCCACCTCCAAAGTCCTCTCAACTTTTCGAGTTTCTCTCTTGGCACAATCTCCTCGAATTTATTACTGATTTTCTTCCTCAGCTCTTTCCCAAGCACTCATGAGGACTTCTTTATTTAATTCCCCTTACTCCCCCGCACCCCCCCCCCCCCATAGCCCATCCCTCCCATATATTCTCCATCTTTTACCTCCCTCCTAGGTCCTCTTAAACGTCCAATATTTAATTCTCCTCGCACACTTTCCAGAAGATTATTACCCCCCCCCCCCCCCCCCACTACCTATTTCTCCAGAGTTCACGACTCCTTTCTCATAAATTCGCAAACTTTTCTCACATACTTCTCCGAAGTTTACTTCTCCGCTTCCCGCCTTACCCAGTCTTCTTAAATTCACATCCTCATTTCATCAGTGTACTAGCTCCTACTTTTTTCAACCTCCATAATTTCGTCTCAAAACCTTTTGTTGAAAAGGTTGCAGAATGAATAAAGGGGACACTAGGCACTGGACATGCATCTCACTCAGTGCCCGAATCCCAAGCAGTATGTTATCTCCCCTTTGGGATTCGAACCCTTTCTTCTGGATCGCCCAGTGCAACAAACAGATAGTCCGTGCCAAGGACTACCCCGCGGGATTTCAACGCTTTCCTCCTGATGATCGTTTGCTCGGGGGGAGGGAGAGAGTGGGGGTTTAACATCAAAGAGATGATAAAAGCCTGTAGCAATTGTTTTGCAAATGTTTAAGCCCGCTTGACAGAACTCAGAGAGAGCTTGGGCGAAACCCGCTTGCTCCTCTCTCTCCGGCCCTCTCTTCATTTCTCCTCCCCCTACTGCCCTCTCCCTAGACCCGCACCCCCCCCCCTTCCCTAATCCTCCTAGACCTCTATTCTGCTGAGAAAGAAAACACCCAGACATTTTCAGTCTGCTGAGTTGTGCACATGTAGAAACGATCTACGATTCAAGCATACATCTGAGTTCTCAATTCCAAAGGACCAGACGACGACAGACTGTTTTCTTCGGTCACTGTCTACTGAAAGTAAAATCCTACTGCATACACGTGTATCAGTACAAACCGAATGGGGTTTCTGTGCACAGGCACTACGAAGAACCACACCAAAAGCGGAACTAGCAAGAAGCCGCACGTACGGAACGCGAAACAAGGAACACTGTGAAAAGACAACATATATATATATCTATCCATCAACTGCATAGAGACAGAGCGAAGACAGCCAATAAAAGAGAGAGAGAGAGAGGGAGGGGGGAGGGAGGGAGGGAGGGGGAGGGGAAAAAAGAGAGAAATATCGAGGGAGAAAGGGAAGGAGAGAAAGAGATAGGGGGGGAGGAAGAAAGGGAGGGGAGGAGGAAGAGTGAGAAAGAGAGAGGGAGAGACGGAGAGGGAGAGGGGGGGGGAGATGCACACTAGCCCAACATGTCTATTGTGAGTAAGTTAACTATCTCATTTGCTCACCAGACTCTTTGGAGGCGCCATGATGACTGTGCATTTCTACGTCACTTCCGCCCCGTCCACTGTCACTCGTGCTGACGTCACAAGACGCGTCACTCATGTTGTCCTCTTGAGTTCGAGGCTCCAGCAGACATTTCTGTAGTTAACAATCAATATACATTTTATAACATCCTTGTTGCTACACAAAGTACCGAAGGGTAAAAAAAAACCACACCAAAACCTCACAGAATTTCTGAATTTAAACCGAAGATAAAAATGTCCGCAATACATTGTATAAATGAACACAAGCTGTGTATCATTATACTCACACATACTCTGAAACACAGAGCTGACATGGATCAAAATGCAAACAGAAAAACAGACAGACAGACAGACAGACAGACAGACAGACAGACAAACTGACCGATAGACAGACAGACAGGAAGACATTCACATATACACATGCAAAGCCACTTATCAACAGGTGGGTTTTATGTTAACATGCAGTTTAAAAGAACATGCAGCAATACAGTTCTACGGAAATGAATGCACAATTTGAAATAATCACGCATGTAGAAGCGGCTAGCGTAGTACTTACACCGGAAAAAAAAAGAAAAAAAAGAAGAGAAAAAAAAAAGAAAAAAAAAGAAAAAAAAAAAAGAAAAAAAAGTGAGACATAGTTATTGTTGCTAGGCTCCGTATGCTGCCTGTATTGGTCGTGTTAAGTCAAGCGACAAACAAATCTCAATACATCAGAGTATGAGACAACCATGCAGCTATCACAGGCAATATGCATCACTATGAAGAAGCAACATTCAAGGTCTGGTGTCGTATCCCCGGTCTATGACGGCTTACTAGTGCCAAAACCTGGGGTTACCATTATCACGTGAAAATGACTAATTAACACCGTCAGTTAGAGTTTTCACGTGTTAATTACTCATTTTCGCGTTAAAATTACTCATTTTCAGTTTTGGCTCAAGCAATCCGTTCGTGAAAATTAATAATTAACACTGTCAGTTAGCGTTATCACTGTTAATTACACAGAACACGTGTTAATGACTAATTTTCAGTTTTGGCCTCGGCTTACTAGTGCCAAAACCTGGGGTTACCATTATCACGTAAAAATTACTAATTAACACTGTCAGTTCAAGTGAAAATTAGTAATTAACACGTGAACATATATTTACAATTATGTAGTTTTGGCACTAATAAGCCGTCATACCGGTCCTCTTTCCTTTCTTCAATTACATCGTTCTGTATGATTTGTTTATTTCGTTCTTCTTCCCTCCTTTTGCCTTTTTTGACGTGTTTTATGTGACTCAGAATAAATGCAGTCCTAGTCGGGACGATCTGTTCCCATGTGTTATTACGTGCTTGATATTCATGCATTCATATGTGCATGTTTATTTCAATATCTCAATTGTTTGGCTTTCCCGAAAATTAAGAAATGTACGCTATAACGTCGTAACAACAGAGACAACTTCAACAAACTCGACAGCAACAACGGTATGAAAATCATAAACAAAGGGGAAGGTTAACTTTAGAATTCTACTTCTAAAATTAAAACGACAGAAAGAGCATTCGATCTTTTTTCAGTAAGACAATGACATCTCTGAAAACACATTAAAGTACAGGGCCTACTGTATCCACAGGCATGCATCTCGTGAAACCAAGCAAGCAAATAAAAAAAATAAAAAGCCATGCCATTTTTGATGAAATTGTCCCCGTTACTTAAAAGAAAAAGCATAATATTTTTTTTTATTCCAAGCAAAACTGTACCACCACAACCAACTCGCAAATAATCTTCACTCAGGCACGACAAAAAATTATTTGCATACGCTGACATTATGAAGAGGACACATAATCCCACAAGCGATACCCGACACCAACTTTCCCAAGAAAATTACCTGCTTTTCTCGAATGTCATGATATCTTTGCTGCGAGCGCAGAATACTCGTCAGTGAAGACGTGTGGCTATCTCTGCCTTTTGAATACGTCATCGGTGTGACGTCAGCACGGTAGCGAACCACTCCTAGTACAGTGTGACCGTCCACCTAAAGCAAGCGTTAGTGCAGGGTTAGAAGCGGGTTAAGGTGACCTTGATCATAACGAATTACTCTTTTCTTCGCTGGAATCTTTCTTGACAGACTGCATTAATACGATCTTTTTTCGTTTGTTTCGGACTTGTCAAACTCAGTTCAGGCCTCATGATTAATTTAAAGAATTTTGATTTATAAAAAAAATCGGAGAAGAAGGAGGTTGTAAGGGGTTTTGCTCCCGAAAAAGTCATTAATCTCCCAAAAATGTCTGCCCAAGTTTTCTTAACACATTAATTTATACGATATTTTTACATTTTCACTCTCACTTGTCCGTTCTGAAATATGCCATTCGTTCGTTTTTAATTGGTAGCAAACCCCTTTCAACAATCAATGTATGTGTTTCTTCTCTTGGTACTTTTGTTCTGAGAGTAAGCATTGGTATCACATGAACATCTGAATATAAATAATGATATGAGTTCCCCATTAATAGGTTCCACCCGTTATAGTTAGTAAGAAGCTCTTTGTTAATATTACCAAGCAGTATGCACCTTTACACTTTCTGAGATATTGCATCAAAGAATCTGCATGATGTTATTCTTTGTTAGTAATGCACAACAACATAGAAAAGTCTGCTAAATAACTAGCACGATCGACGACCAACAATGAACGGTCCACAGATGCAAATCAAGATGCATACATCATAACTTAAATAACAGACTCAGAAACAAAGCACAGAGGCACAAGTACCAAAATGCACAGGAACATGCAACACACAAAAATAAACGCAGGCGTAAACAACAAGACACTAACAACCGATTACGACGCAAGCACACAAAAAGAACTGAAGACTAAAAGAACAGAGGGTTAAGGTGACATAGATACAAATGCAAATCAAACGACACTTTTAAACAGAACAACACTCAATTTGACCAGAATGCTAAAAAACAAACCCGCCACTCATCATAACACAACACTGAGATCGATTAAACCTAGACCCGGAGCGCCATCTTACCTGACTCTGCGTCACTTCCGGTATGGCCTCCATGCTATCTGCAGCCACCGTTTCGAACGTCATGGCGGCCGAGCCAGGTGCGATGTTATTGTCTTCATCCCGCAGGGAAAAACTCACTTCCTTTCTACGTCTTGGGTCCGATGACGTAGCTGATGAGTCAGAGCCCGCGGTTGACACGTCACACTCTTGGGACAGGGGTTTGTTGGTCAAGTGACGCAGGTTGTGGTCCACCTACACACACCAGGGATGGGCAGTTAGGGAGCTGTGTCCAACGAGAAGTTTGATTTTTTCTTTGCGACTAAAATTCTGTTCGCTCGCAGCATTTCGGAGTTTGGTAGCTGTGTCCATGAACAAGTTTGATTTCTTCTTTGAGATTAAAATTCTGTTCACTTGCAGCGATTCGGAGTTAAGTAGCTGTGCCCATGAATGAGGTTTGATTTCTTCTTTGAAATTAAAATTCTGTTCTCATGCAGGGATGGGCAGTTAAGGCTCATGAATGAGGTTTGATTTATTCTTTGAGATTAAAATTCTGTTCACCCGCATCGGTTCGGAGTTAAGGCCCATGAATGAGGTTTGATTTATTCTTTGAGATTAAAATTCTGTTCACCCGCATCGGTTCGGAGTTAGGTAGCTGTGTCCATGAATGAGAAGTTTGATTTCTTCTTTAAAACTAAAATTCTATTTACTCCGCAGCGGTTTGGAGTTAGGTAGCTGTGCACAGGATCGAGATGTAATTTTCTTCATTGTCGCTAAAAAAAAAGGTGTTAATTCTCTGTTCTGTGTTCATAAGGTAATGCCCGAATGATGTCATAGTTTGAACATTGTTTCTGTTTTGAGTCCTTTCGTTTCATCGATCTATATGCGTAAGGCATTTATTTTGAGCCACGGTGCAGAATTTATTATTCATAGTTGTCATTTGCCGGTTGCGTTATGCCAGATCATGAAACATCTATTAGAAAATAAAAGGACAGAAAGCATTGAAACACAAATAGAAAAATGAAAGAATTACACAAATCAGGATGAAGTGCGTGTTCAGTCATAAAAGAAAGACCATTGAAAACAAAATCAAAGTGACGATACGTGAACATGATTTCAGATAATATAATATGACACACTATCAAAATCATTAAAAAAAAAATTGGACACGTGAAAAGATGACATTTTACTTGTGATCGCCAAATAATGATCAAAAAACAAATAGACAACAAAACAAAATCAAACAAAAAGCAAAGAAAAAGCGCACACTATCACAATAAAACAATAACACGAATACACACACACACACACACACACACACACGCACAGACACACACACACACACACACACACACAATAAGCTGGAAAACACCCCCCCCCCCCCAACAACAACAAAACCACCCAAAAACAACAACACTGACACAAAAAGAAAGAACACAGCAAGGATCAAAACCTCACCTTGCACTCCTCCTCCTTGGCTCTATACAGACGCCTCTGTCGGTCGTTACGCCTCATCATCAACATCGTCACCACAACCGCCACACTCAGCACCACCGTCACCGCCACAATCACTACCACCAATAGCGTGTTGCGAAACGCCTCGCCGTCTGACGTGGCCAGTGCCGATTGGTTGCCGCGGTACACGTGGATGTAAAGCAGCGTCTGATTGGCTAGCTGCGTGGGGAAGCCCAGATCGTGAACGACCACCGTCATGATGTGATCTCCAAGCTCCGTTTCTGACAGCGAGCGGACAAGCAGGACCTGGAATAAAAATAAATATGCGTTAAAAGAAGCAAGGATCTTTTTAAAATAATTTTTTTAAATAAGTTTTTATCATGTTCATGACTTTGTGTTTGTTTACTGAGATCCCTGCGCCTTGAATATGTGCGCGATATAAATTGCATAAACAAAAAAATAATAAAAATAAAAATAAATCCCTACGCTTGGAATTGATTGATTGATTGATTGATCTTGTGAACAGAAAATCTGAAAAACCAAGGTCTTAACAAGGAGGACGTCTTAACATGGGGGGTCTTAAAAAGGGGGTTCCACTGTATATATTGTTACAAAAAGAATCTCTACCTCTCCAGTGCTGGGTTTGACGTCAAAGAACTTGGTCCCGTTCCTGCCGTCACGACTGAACACCAGTTCGCCGTTACGTCCCAGGTCGACGTCATAGGCTCTGATTGACGTCACGGCGGTGTTGGGCGAGAGCGTGTGGGGCACGCTGACCGTGTTATTGACGTCATTGGGGAAGACGAAAGCAGGGCTGTTGTCATTTACATCCATGACTCTGACGGTGACAGTGACGGTGGAGCTCAGCTGAGGCTTGCCTAGGTCGTGTGCGATCACCATGAATTCGTACCTGGTGAGATCAAGCAACGTGTAGGCGTTATATTTCATAATGTTATTATAGTTATAGGATGTAAAATGATAACTTGATTGTCTGCCATTTGCTTATTTATTTCGGATTGTAATTTTGTTTTGAAGACACCACTCTAAGTCGTATTGTTGTCGTTGTTTTCATATTTATAAATTTACGATTGCATGTGATGTAATATATTTGTGTAAACGAGCCAAAAGAGACAATTTTCTGTATGTTTTACACTCAGATATTGAAGTTGTATTGACTTGATATGAAATGTATGTAAACTTCATGAAATGTTAACAGAAATAAAATTTTGTTTAAACAAAAATGTTGGCGTTAATGTTGAAGCATGTGCTAAGCTGTCACTCATCGTAGTCATAACAATAACAAACTCCACTTGTTGTTTATGAACATTTCATAACACCCTAGCTCAGCCATGAGGGAGGTGCGTAATTATCTCCATCAAAAGTTACATAAAAGTTAAACATTCATGAAGTTGCTGCTGGTCTTAGCTGAAACAGCAACATCAAATCAAACTTTGAGATCCGAACTGATCACTTAATACTCCATGTATAAACACACACACACACACGATCACTTAATACTCCATGTGTAAACACGCGCGCGCACACGCACACACACACACACACACTCACACACACTCACACACACACACACCCACACACCCACACACACACACACACACACACACACACACACACACACACACACTCGAAACGGACACCCTTTAGCATCATCTTAAGGGTTTCGTTCTGGGCTTATAATGAGTCTATCCCAAGCAACAACAAAAAAAAAACCCAAAAAAAACAACACAAAAACCCCACTCGAGTCCATCCCGAGCAAAAAAACACAAAAAAAAAACCAACAAAAATAAACTCATAAAGGGAACAAAAAGAGCTTCCTCCTTACCGGTCTTTGGACTCTCTGTCCAGGGTCCCGTTCGTCTTGATCACCCCATCCGTGATGACCTTAAAGGGTACCCGACCTTCGTAAACCGGGTGCATGCGGAAAAGCACGATGGCGTTTTCGTCCGCGTCCTTGTCGGTCGCTGTGACGTTTCCCACGGATGACGTCACCGGTGCACCCTCGCTGACGTAGAAGAGGGGGGTGGGGTCTGTGAAGGCGGGGCGGTTGTCGTTGACGTCTAGGATGGTGAGGACGAGGGTGGCGGTGGCGGAGTACTCGATGGCGCCGTTGTCACTGGCTATGATGCGGAGATAGCGCGGGGACTCGCCTGATTCTCGGTCTAGGCCTAGAGAAGAAGTAGCACGCAGTTTGTCAGTTTATACAATAATAATAATAATGAGAATATTTACATGGCGCAAATCCTAAAAATAGTTCTAAGCGCCTCACAACAACATACATAAAGAAATCATTCTGTAAACAATTCCGAATCAAATAATAATGCACATTGAAATATACTTATACACTTTACAAAGTGACAACATTAAGTTGCGAAGAGGCTTCACGGTCTAAACCTGCGGAAGATGTAGCAGCAGTTTGTCAATTAATTACAACATTGAGCTCAGAATTTGCTTTTTCGGGTTTTGTCTTGAAATTCAAGGGCGTCATCAGAAAGATCCCTTCTGTTGCTCTCACGAAGTGAAAAGACCTTCTGATCTTCTTTTCACTTGTAATCTTTTCGTCTTTGATTATATTGATCCTTCAGTTTAAAGTAAAAATATCGGAAGACTGTGGAAGTTAACATACACAAATGCATGACAAATTAAACTGCCATCCATGCAAAACCTATGTACTATTCTGTAAAAGAATGAAAGGCGATTCCTAGGCATTAGCAAGATCTAGATCAGCGCTTTTCCGGACGTGTACGGGAACGTGTACGGGTAACGTCATCAAAATCTTTTTGTTACGTCACGCGTTTGCCACGATCTGCAGTCTTGGTGGGAGCAAAACAACGCCTGCATTTGGAACATTGGAGAAAAAAGTGAGTTACGGGTGACGCAATATCTACACGTACACGTAAAGGTCTTTGCTACACGTTCGATCATCTGGAACACTGTATTGTGTTGCATTTCCTTCGAAGCAAAATCAGCATACGTGTACTAACCTCTTGTGGCCAGAACGGTGCCGTTGTTCAACACTCGGAACTCGTTTCTTGGGTCATCCAGGATGCGGAAAGACAGTCTGGCATTCTCTCCTACGTCGTTGTCTGTGGCCGTCACCGTGGTGATAAACACGTCATGGGCTCCGTTACCCGCGGAGCTCTCGTTGATCCTGGCTTCGTAGCGGGTTTTGGAAAACACTGGAGTTTCGTCATTCTCGTCTTGGACCTGGGTTGCAGGGAGAGAGAAACGATTTCATTTGCTGTTTTTTTTTCTGGACATACGTTGACATTTTTTCCTTTTCTTTATTTCTTTATCTTCCTCAAAGTCTTGAAGCATGATGTCTGATGTAGCACAGATTATACAATTATGTGTATGTGTGCTGCTTACGAGCTTGCTTGTGTGGGTGCGTGCGTGCGTGCACGCGATGTTAGCTTTAAATCCCCAAAGGCCTGAAGCCAAATAAATACTTTCGGAAACCTTGTGTGCGTAGAACTTTGTATTAAAGATAACAGAGCAAAAAGAAAAGTGATCACGTGAAACTGTTTTTCCTGTATTCAACATTTATTTTCCTTGACAGTTCACGAAGTGGCGAAGAAAAAAACAACGGGAAGAACATTTCCTACTATATCTCTCTGACCCCCCCCCCCCCCCCACCCCCGTCGGCCTCTCTCTCTCTCTCTTTCTCTCGCACTCTCTCTCTTTTGTTCTTTCTTTCTCTCTCTCTCTTCCCTCCCCCATCTCTTCCTCTCTGCCCCCCTCTCTCTCTCTCTCTCTCTCTCTCTCTCTGTCCTCTCTTTCTCTCTCTCTCTCTCTCTCTCTCTCTCTCTCTCTCTCTCTCTCTCTCTCTCTCTCTCTCTCTCTCTCTCTCTCTCTCGTGTTTCTGACAAACACTAGCGCGTGCATGTTTTCAAGAGCTAGTGCTAAAAGACCTGAAATCGATCTTTCAAAAAGACATCTTCAGTGAAGTGACTCGCTAAGTGACAACCACGGTTAATAGAATTGCTTGAGCAAGCTGAAAAAAACACCCCTCAGAGTCACAGTGGCTGGAAGATACTCCAGCTAAAACGCTTGAGAAAAAAAGTTATATAAGTGATACACTCTTGGTCCAAAGAGCTGGAAAAACGACGAAGAAGAAGAAGAAGAAAAGAAGAAAGAGAAGTAGAAGAAGTTGATGATGATGATGATGATGATGATGATGATGATGACAATGATTTTGACAACGATGATGATGATGACGATGATGATGATGAAAGCAGGAGGAAGAGGAGGGTGAGGATGAGAATGATCATGATGAGGATAAAAATGATGTTGACAACGACGATGATGATGACGATGATGATGATGAAAGGAGAAGGAAGAGAAAAAAGCAGAAGGAGGAGGAAGAGAAGGAGGAGAAGGAGTAGAAGCAAGCGGAAAAAAGATAAGGGAAGACCAACCTTGACAGTAAAGCTTTTCGATGCCGACAAAGGGGGGCTACCGGCGTCATGACACGTGACGTCAACGTCATGTCTGTCACGTGACTCCCTGTCTAACGGACTGCTGAGGATGACCTTGTACTGTCTTACGTCCATGGCCTGTAGCTGGAAGTGTGACGCGGCTGTCTCGCACACCACGATGCCGTTCAGACCTTTGTCGGGGAAGAAGAGCACATTTGTTTTAGGAATTTATGTGAGTCTTTAACTCATCACAGAAACAACACTGGTTATATTTGCTGGAAGATTGTGCACTCAATTGTGTATAGGCATGTTGGTTTATTTAAATTATGAATGCAGAAAAAGAAGAGATTTTTCAGAGATGCCGTTTAGACCTTTGCACAGGAAGGAGACCAAGATACTTTTTTTTTTTTACCAAAATTTGAAGAGACAAATGTGAATAGACATGAGCTGTTTAGAACCTTCTACATTTTTTTTTAATTGTGGTAGACCTAAACGAAACTAGTTTTAAGCATAGCTCTACTGAGCACGTAAACAAACTTGCATCGGTCCCGAATAGCCACATAGGCTGTAGGGACGATATAAAACATTGTCATCATTTTCACGAGTTTTCGTTCATGACAAGCTGGGTAACAAAAAAAACCCAATGTTCATGTGTGACAAATCTAAGGAGTCAAAATAGAAGCTGGTCTGACTACAAGCCACCAAAACATCTTATGAAATATAAGTATATTTCGATTCGTATTATAATTTGATTTGGAATAGTGTACAGAATAATGTATTTATGGATGTTTTTGTGAGGCGCTTAGAACTGTTTTAGGATATGGGCCATAAAAATGTCCTCATTATTGTCAAGATAACAGTGAACATGTACTCACCAGTACGGGTGAGTATATTTTCACTGTTATCCTGTTCTTGTTCTTCTCACCTACAGTCTCTTGATCCTATTCTCATTATTATTATAATAACCAACCAACCTTTGTCCGGGTCCACAATGGAGAGGTGGGCAACCACTCTCCCCAGCTCGGAGAACTCAGACAGCACTGCCACGTTGCCTTGCCCGAACACCGACAGGATGATTTCCGGCTTGGAGTTGTGGGTGTCCAGGACCCGGATGATGACGTCAGTGCGCGAGGCCTTGTAGGGCGTGCCGGAGTCTCTGGCCTCGACCTCCAGGCTGTAAGTCTGACCGGCGTAGTTGTCCAGCGGTTTGACCACGGTCAGCTGAAATCAGTGAAGGCAGATTGAAATACCAGTAAACTGATAAAAGTTCAAGAAATAGACGTTGTTCGGAAATAACTCTGTTGAGTGTTTATGAGTTGTGGAAGAGTTGCTTTCCCTTGTTTCCACAGAAACAATGTCACATGTAGCTTGCCTCAGTGTTTCCATGGAAAAGCAGGGGAAAACAAGGGAATTTTTTTTTTAACTTGCTGTGTTCCTTTATTGTATACACCATTCCCTGGCCTCGTAAAACAACAACAACAACAACAACAACAACAACAACAACAACAACAACAACAACAACAACAACAACAACAACAACATCACCACCCCAAACCATGCACTGGTTAAACCAAACCACAATATAATTCCCCCACCTGTCCTGATGTTTGGTTCAAGTCAAAGAGTCCCAGGGCGGTGTCGGGCTGGAGCGGCGTGAAGCGATACGCCAGCCGTCCGTTGGCCCCGCTGTCCGCGTCGTAGGCCTGAAGGGTCAGAACTGTTGTGTCCACTGTGGTGATCTCGGACACGTTGACCGTGTACTGGTCCTGGTCCCACGATGGTGTGTGGTCGTTCACGTCGCCTACCTGGTGTGTTGGAGGTGCAAGAGGGAAAGGGGGATAAGACAGGTTGAACCATAGTAATGCTAGATGTAACTATCATCTATAGTCGAATTTGTCGAGGGAAAAGAAAGGCTGGCCCAAAGTAATGCCAGACGTAACTATCATCTACAGTCGAACCTGTCTGTGACGACCACCCAAGGGACTGACCTCCTCTTTCCAGCTCAAGTTGGAGAGACAGACATGATGACAGAATCAATTCAAGGAAAAAACCGAATATCTCCATTATCAAAACGATCCGCTGTCAAAAATGTTTGTTTGAAAGATTAAGAGGATGACGAATTTTTCGTTGACTATTTTACATCTCTGTTATGTTTTCTCACACCAAGACACAATCCAAACCAAGTTCATAGTCTGACCTTGACATTGATGGTGAGGGTACCGCTTCGGACGGGCATGCCGCCATCTTTGGCCACGAGAAGCAGACGATAGCTGTCCACCGTCTCCCTGTCCAGGCCTCCGTTCAGTCGCAGCCACAGTCCCACTTCCGGGGCAGAGGCCGTCTGCGTCTGCAGGCTGAAGGGGACATCATTCGTCAGCAAGGAGTACTCTTGAACAGAGTGATTCGCCCCTGTGTCGGCGTCAATGGCGGAAGGCAGCTGAAAAAAGTGATGAAGATGACGGTTTGCTTTTTCCCCTTTATCTACAACTACAGAGAAGGTAAGATCGAACTGACAATTATGTTAGGTTTGACTTTCCTTTTTTGTCTACAAGTACAGCGAAAGTAAGATCGGACTGACAATTAGGTAAGGGTTGACTTTCCCTTTTTGTCTTCGAGTACAGAGGGTATATGATCAGACTGCATGAACATTTGATCGAGAAGACAGTTCACTTGTCTTTTTCTGAGTGTTTAGAAGAGGGTGCAAGAATAAGGGAAGGAGTCCTGACGGAAAAAGACAAAAACAGAATGATGATAATGTCGTTGAGGGGCACTGAGCTGGGAGGATGGTGGTGGTGGTGGGGGCGGGAGGGGGGTGGGGGTGGTACTGGGAGGATGGGGGTTCGAGTGCACGTCACTATCAAAGTGCACCAATGAAAGAAGTAGACTGATATTGATGGTGGCGAACAAGTAACACTGTGGGTACTATCTTTGGTCTACGCTCCGAGGAGAAAATTAATAGGTTTTATTTAGAAAACAGCATCGCATGCACAGTCAACAGGATATAACCGATCACATCTATCATCCCTACCTCCCTCCCCAAAGCATTGATCTAACTAAAGAAAAATAACACACGTTTTCAAACGTAAAACCTTTTAAGCTACAGAGAAGAAACAAAGCAGAAGAAATTAAACATTTTGAAGCTTCTACACTACATTCAGATCTGCAAAATCTGCTTTAATTTCGTTTTAATTTCATTCGAAAACCTTTCATGAAAATGAACTCTCACAAGCTAGAGTATTCAATAACTTTCATAACAAAAACAAACAAAAAAACACAACCCACCTGAAACAGATCTCCGACGTCAGCGTTCTCCATCACCACCAGTTCTGTCACATCCGGAAAGAAGGCGGGAGCGTTGTCGTTGACGTCATTGAGAACCACTGTGACGTCAATGATCTTGAAAAACAGGCCGAGGGTGGACTGCGCGGCAAGCCGAAGGGGAAGACGACACTCAGCCAGAAACCTGACAACAATCAAAGGTTTGATGAGAATGGAATGCCCGTTGTTTTCCCGTTGATAGGGATGATACCGTCACCGAGTGAGGATGCAAGGAGAAAAGAAACACACAAACGGGACAACTTTTGCCAACAACTTTTGTAAAAAAATAAATTGTCGAAATGTCTTGTCAAAAACCATTGTCGAAATTGTGTGTCAATACTTCTGTCAAACAGTGTTGTCAAAAACGTTTGAACAAATGTACGTATAACAACCAGACTGCACACAACCGCTACCCACACCCAAAAACAACACTTCCAGAACACGCAGCTAGAAAAAGTTTCCTTTTTGAGTCAGACTCTCTTGCAAACGCACTCAACGACAAAGAAACCCTCGGGAACCGAGAACGTTCCACCAACCCACCCTCACCCCAAACTAACCCCAACTCAGCGCCACCCCCCCTCCCCCCCAAAAAAAAAAGAAAAAAAAAGAAAAAAAAAGAAGAAGAAAAAAAGAATTGTTCATCAGGCTTTGTGTAGTCACACACCAAAGCGAGATAACCTTCCAGATCCCGACCCCTCCCCCCCCCCACCACCCTCGTCACACACCCCGACCCCCACAAGAAAAAGACAAGAAAATCTATTTACCAGCCTTTGCGCAGTCATTACACACACCAAAGCGAGCAAGCCTTACAGACCCCTCAACCTATCTCACCACCTCCACCACCACCACCACCACCACCCCACAAAAAACCAACCACAAACCCCCACAAAACTTTTTAAGCCAGACACTTGTCCAAACACGTCACCCACCTGCACAGCGTCTCCCTGTCCAGCGCGCGGCCAGTGGTCAGCGCCCCGGAGTCACTCTGCAACCGGAAGTGGCTGACCACGCCGCTGCCCTCGCCCAGAAAGCGGTACGTCAGCTCCCGGAACTCCTGCTCGCTTCCCACCAGGTCCCGGATGTTGGAGTCCTCGGCCACGTCTCCGACGAAGGTGCCCGTGGGTCGCTCCTCGTCCAGTGTGTAGACCAGAGATATGTCCTGTCCGCGGGCGGCTCTGCTGCTGAACAGCGCCAGCATCAGAGTGGTGTACAGAGCCGCGGCTTTTCTCAATGGGGCCATTATGGGCAGTGCTGGTATGGTCAGCTGGCTGGAGTGACTGACCAGCTGGGGGAAGGGGTGGGGGGTGGGGATGGGGGAGGGGGAGGGGGTGGTGGGGGATTGTGGGGGTAAAAACCTGGGAGGCGTTGTAGGTGTGCCTGTGTCGTCAGCTTTCCATGGTGGTAGGAATCATGTTCTGCAACAGAGGAAGAAATGGTTCATGAGTTTCGTTGATGGAAATTGTGTTGACTTGTAAGACGATGTTGTCTTTGGCTTTCCTGATGGCTGGTCTCTTGCATCTCCATGGTTACCCCCAATTTCGTAGCGAATGCAATTCTGACAAATTAAAAAACCAAACAAACCAACAAACAAACAGTGACTATGCCATGGGAGACATAACTGATGCATGAAACTAATCTCTATCAGAAGTCTACAAGAAAAAAAAATTCCTTTACACAATCAACAACTTACAGCATAGTTTACATTTCCGTTGCTGGAAATAAAGAACCGCCGACTGAAATAAAAACCCTCAAAATACATGCTTTAAATTAAGTATCTTTCAATGTGGGTTCAGTATTCTCACCAAGGGCTTATTTGAGGCAACGTATTCAATCATCTCGTTATCGTTTCTCCAGCAGCACCTAAGTTTCCCTATCACAGATTTTCTTCACATGCCAGGCTAACGCTTGCAATGCAATGATTTTATGGCAAGACGACAGGGCACAGCCGCTCAATTTCAAACGGCGACAGCACTTCAAAAAGCGCATCACGGACTATCTTCCAGAGACGGCACGAGAGGTCGATAATTTTAAGTTTCGCAAACTGCACAAGCAGCACGAAGCACAGAGACAGGGGACAAGGTAAATTAGGACAACGTCAAGACCCTCTGACAAAGTGAGGGTAAACTCTCTCATTCCCCTGGCAAGATCGATACAGTTTTCTCCTCAAGCACACACGAAGAAAAGGGGAGGAAGGGTTGGGGTGGGCGGAAGGAAGGGGAGGGGAGGGAGAGAGAGAGAGAGAGAGAGAGAGAGAGAGAGAGAGAGAGAGAGAGAGAGAGAGAGAGAGAGAGAGAGACGTAAGACGTAAGACATTTTATTGATTTAACACACAAGGTTCATTTCAACGGGGTGTGGGGAGGGGGGGGGGGGGTCAGTAATACATGCCGTGTGTTTGTACTATGGACAATCACCCGGTTTTATCTCTTTCTCTCTAACATATACTCACACGAACGCACGCACGCTCTCACTCTCTCACTCTCTTAAACCTAAAGACATATCCAGCGCATGAATTAACAATATGGATAGGTGCAACGACAAACAAGTTTACAGTGCTAACATACATTATCGGGTTTCAATCATGCTCTATCGTTCCACGGCACAAACTCTCTCTCTCTCTCTCTCTCTCTCTCTCTCTCTCTCTCTTTCTTTCTCTCTCTCTTTCTCTCTCTCTTTCTCTCTCTCTCTCTCTCCCTCTCTCTCTTTCTAACATAGAAACATTTCCAGCGCAAAAATCAACAATTTGAATAGGTACAACAACAACACAAGTGTACTACACCAGCATACATTATTTGCAATCAAACCTGCTCTAACATTCCACGGCACAAACTATGTATAACACATCGCCGTCTCGTTCACCTGTTCCACATTGGGTAACTAGTTATTATTATTATTATTATTATTATTATTATTATTATTATTATTATTATTATTATTATTATTATTATTATTATTATTATTATTATTATTATTATTATTATTATTATTATTATTATTATTATTATTATTATTATTATTACTATTAATTATTATTATTGTTGAATTGTTTCTTGTATTGTTTTTGCTCTCCCTCACCCCTCAACTCCCTTTTCTGTACATAGTCTGATTTCTTTTTGTTTTAGTTCCTTTTATTTGGTGTTGAATGAAATGTGTTTTTACTGTGTTTTTTTTAATTTTCCATGTACCCTCACGGGGTTTTATTGGAATAATAAAACTTGACTTGACTTGACTTGTCAAAAAAACTTTTTCTTTTTTGAAAAACACGATATAAGAATCTGGCCACATGCACCACTGAATCCCCTTTATCTACAGACATAACACGTATAATACTGTTCGCATCTTCACTCTGGTTTTTTTCTCTTTTTTTTTTCTTTTTTTTTCTTTTTCTGACTTTTGGGAAGACGCTTAAGCGTGCCCTTTTAATCGATAAACAATAACATTATATAACACACTTGGTATCTGTATGTTTAACTGTACATTGATATGTGGCACAGCACATTTAACATTTACTTTTGGCGCGAATTCTTACAATACATAAATAGACAAGAATGTATTAATCTATGCGGTTGTGTCTGCGGTGTCAAAATTTGCGACATCAACATAATCATGAATCCACTCACACACATACATATGCATATGCACATATACTTAATCATTTTCATTTACAAAATACTCAAACGTCTCAACCCTAATTCGCAATTAAACATTATATTTAAATCAATAGGCCTACCACATCTAAACTTGCTGATACAAATTTTTGCTATCAACAAAATATGATTTATAATTTTGTTTGTTGAGGTATGCATTCCTGGTAAATAACCAAACAATACATCATGTTCTGTTAATATAACATTTTCTTTCGTATTAACAAAAATACATCTAATAACATGATCCCAAAATAACCTCATTTTTCTACATTTCCAATAAAAGTGCTCAATATAATCTATTTCGTTACAGAGACTACACAAATTATTTTCTTTCAACTTCATCTTGTGGAGCAAAATGTTTGTGGGGTAAATATTATGTAATATTTTCCATTGAAGCAACTTTAATCTTTCCTCGCTAGTACATTTAATTGCTAAGAGCCAATATTTCTCGTCAATGGAAATATTATATTAATTTTATGTAACCAGAATTTTACAGAGCAGGGTACGCTTGCTTTTGCATTTGTTAAAATAGCGCGGAACTGTTTGGGGGAAGGTTTTTAACAGGTCTTGCAGACAGGGCCCAGATTCGTCGCTCGCGTTTCCGTTGGCTGTGTCCTCTTTGGTTTTTTTCTCTTAATATTTTGACATCAAGTCTATAATCACAATATCCTTTGCATACAAACAATATATGTTTCTCGTCTTCCACGTCCTCTCTGCATACAGGGCAAATCAAAAGGCCCGGTACAACGTCAGTTCGATAGCGGCATTTGTGAGTGTTTATGGGTGAAATACCAAATCGAAATTGTATGTATGCATCTCGAAAACAGCGGAGCTGAATATGGTCTATATACACTTCAGCGCGAATTTCTTGTTTAAAGAGCGAATAAAATTCAAATCGCTCCGAGTTCATGATGCTGTCGTGCCAGTCTTGCTGGAAGCAATCAAACAATCGTTGTCTGAATACTGCTATAAATCGATTCAAATCGCCTACACCTTGTTGCAGCCAGACATCTCCAAAGCCATACAGAGAGAGAGAGAGAGAGAGAGAGAGAGAGAGAGAGAGACAGACAGACAGACAGACAGACAGACAGAGACAGACAGAGACAGAGAGAGACAGACAGAGACAGAGGCAGTACAGAGACACAGAGAGACAGACAGAGACAGACAGACAGACAGAGACAGACAGACAGACAGAGATAGGAGGGGGTAGGTGGGGTGGGAGAGCAGCAGCTCTGGCGTCAGATGGGGGATCCGACCTAAAATGAAGAATGGGGACGAACGAGGTTGGAAGCACTCAAACTTCAATTTCACAGTATATCTATTCTGCATCGGCTGCTGTCTGGTGGATGCATGGCACACAGAGATAATATGACATTTTCACTGCTCTCTAAGGACTCTCCAACAAATGCAAAAGGCGAAAAGAGAAACATGAAACAAAACAAAAAACAAATAACAACCTCAAAAAAGGGGAGACTGTAGGGCTAAAACAATTTTTAAAAAAAGAAGAAGGTACAAATATATTCTCCTATGCCAGAGAGACATGGATAGGTAGTTTGTGTATTAATGTGAACTCCAGACAGAAGGCTACAAAAAAAGAAGAGGGTTAAGCGTGAACAAAAAAACCCTCACACCTCAAGAACGAGAAAGGAAGAATAATAAGGAGCTAAAAGTGGAACAAGGATCTCAGTTTCGTGGCAATATAGTTTAAAAAAAAAAAAAAAAACGAAAAGGAAACAAAAACGAAAGAAATAACCGAACAAAAACTGAACGCTTTGCGCAAAAACCATTCGCCGGGGAGCTACAGAAACGAAGATAGTTAATTCTCTCTGAGCGAAGCCTCACGCCAAATAGAAAACTCGTCGCCATGTCCAAACACTCGGCGATTTGAAGACGCGCATGCGCTCAAGGCACATCAAAAGACAGACAGGGGGACAGGCATGTCGCTTTTTCCGTCCCCAAACAGATCCCTTGCTCGAAATTCAATCAAGTCAACGGATATTGAAATGGGCCCGTCAGAATTAAAGTTACAAGTCGTGTTGGGGAGAGCTCCTGGGTGCGTGACGTTCAAAACTTTGCATCCAGCTTAAAACAAAAACAAAATGTGCTGAGGCTGACTGGTTTTGAAATAGCTCTAGAGAGAGAGGGGAGGGGGGAGATACAGAGAGAGGGAGAGAGATACAGAGAGAGGGAGATACAGAGAGAGGGAGAGAGACTGAGAGAAGGGAGGCAGA
>NC_090250.1:18791822-18799322 GCF_037325665.1 Littorina saxatilis | reverse complement strand
ACGAGGGTCGTGGTGTATACGTATGTGTGTGTGTGTGTGTGTGTGTGTGTGTGTGTGTGTGTGTGTGTGTGTGTGTGTGTGTGTGTGTGTGTGTGTGTGTGTGTGTGTGTGTGTGTGTGTGTGTGTGTCTGTGTCTGTGTCTCTCTGTAGAGCGATTCAGAGTAAACTACTGGACCGATCTTTATGAAATTTGACATGAGAGTTTCTGGGTATGATATCCCCGGACGTTTTTTTTAAATGTTTTCGATAAATACCTTTGATGACGTCATATCCGGCTTTTTGTAAAAGTTGAGGCGGCACTGTCACACCCTCATTTTTCAATTAAATTGATTGAAATTTTGGCAAAGCAATCTTCGACGAAGGCCGGGGTTTGGTATTGAATTTCAGCTTGGTGGCTTAAAAACTAATGAGTGAGTTTGGTCATTAAAAATTGGAAACTTGTAATCAAAATTATTTTTTTTATTAAACGATCCAAAAACAATTTTATCTTATTTTTCGTCATTTCCTGATTCCAAAAACATATACTATATGTTATATTTGGATTAAAAACAATCTCTGAAAATTAAAAATATAAAAATTATGATCAAAATTAAATTTCCGAAATCGATTTAAAAACAATTTCACCTTATTCCTGGTCGGTTCCTGATTCCAAAAACATATAGATATGATATGTTTGGATTAAAAACACGCTCAGAAAGTTAAAACGAAGAGAGGCACAAAAAAGCGTGCTATGCAGCACAGCGAAACCACTACCGCGCTAAACAGGCTCGTCAGTTTCACTCCGTTTTGCACAAGCGGCGGACTACGGTCATTGTAAAAAAAACAAGTCGCGTAAGGCGAAAATACAATATTTAGTCAAGTAGCTGTCGAACTCACAGAATGAAACTGAACGCAATGCCATTTTTCAGCAAGACCGTATACTCGTAGCATCGTCAGTCCACCGCTCATGGCAAAGGCAGTGAAATTGACAAGAAGAGCGGGGTAGTAGTTGCGCTAAGAAGGATAGCACGCTTTTCTGTACCTCTCTTTGTTTTAACTTTCTGAGCGTGTTTTTAATCCAAACATATCATATCTATATGTTTTTGGAATCAGGAACCGACAAGGAATAAGATGAAAGTGTTTTTAAATTGATTTCGACAATTTAATTTTGATAATAATTTTTATATATTTAATTTTCAGAGCTTGTTTTTAATCCGAATATAACATATTTATATGTTTTTGGAATCAGCAAATGATGGAGAATAAGATAAACGTAAATTTGGATCGTTTTATAAATTTTTTTTTTTTTTTTACAATTTTCAGATTTTTAATGACCATTAATTAATTTTTAAGCCACCAAGCTGAAATGCAATACTGAAGTCCGGGCTTCGTCGAAGATTACTTGACCAAAATTTCAACCAATTTGGTTGAAAAATGAGGGCGTGACAGTGCCGCCTCAACTTTCACGAAAAGCCGGATATGACGTCATCAAAGACATTTATCAAAAAAATGAAAAAAATGTTCGGGGATTTCATACCCAGGAACTCTCATGTCAAATTTCATAAAGATCGGTCCAGTAGTTTAGTCTGAATCGCTCTACACACACACACACACACACACACACAGACACACACACGCACATACACCACGACCCTCGTTTCGATTCCCCCTCGATGTTAAAATATTTAGTCAAAACTTGACTAAATATAAAAATGCAGTGCGTTCAGTTTCATTCTGTGAGTTCCACAGCTTGACTAAATGTAGTAATTTCGCCTTACGCGACTTGTTGTCTTCTCCTGTTCTCCCCGTGTTTCGTTCATCCCTCCCACGCTTTGATTCTGGCGATCTTACAGACACAACAGAGCGAGCGACAAAGCAGAATGTATTGTTCCAAGCCGGTCATCCATTGCGACTTTTGTCTTCCCCTTCTCCGCCTCTATCATTCCTCCTCCGCTCTCCTTCCTCCTCCTCTTCTTTTCTTACTCCTCCTCCTCCATCCTTCTCAATCCTCTTACTTTTCTGATTCTGGCGATCTCACAGACACAACAGACCGAGCGTCAAAGCAAGAGTGTATTGCTCCAAGCCGTGCCTAAAACAATCACCTTGCCTTGTCATCTACAGTGTGTCTTCCCCGGCCTCTTCTTCTTGTTCCCCCTCCTCTTCCTTTCTTTTTCCTCCTCTATCCTTCTCAATCCTCTTACTTTCCTGATTCGTCGCGATATAACCTTCGTGGTTGAAAACGACGTTAAACACCAAATAAAGAAAGAAAGAAAGTACTTTCCTGATTCTTGCGCTCTTACAGACACAACAGAGCGAGCGCCAAAGCACAGTGTATCGCTCCAAGCCGTTCGTAAAAAACCCACCCCACCTTGCCTTGTCATCTACAGTGTGTCTTTCCCAGCTTCCTCATGATGGACGTCACGCTACAGACACATACATCAATCTGCAACTGGAGGCAAGTACGATATGGTGACAGCCAGCGATTCGCGTGTGGGCGAGGTTTTTGGAGTAATATCCCCTTTTCCGTTTATGAGGGAATATTGGATATATGGACGGTGTCAAGTCTTATACCCTCTTAGCAGACGCCAGACTATAAATGATCGGCCCAGACGTTTCGTTAGCTTCGGAAGTATGATAGGAATTCCAAATCCTTTAACTTTTTTGGAACACAGATAGTCGGTAAAGTAAGAGTGAGGTATGATACGACTTTGACCGACGTAATCTCGATAGACAGGGGGAAGATATATGGACAGGACACAGCCAGACAGCCAGACAGAGAGACAGACAGGCAGACAGACAGAGAACAAACACGGGACAGACAGACAGACAGACAGGGGGGGGGGGGCGAGAGAGAGAGAGAGAGAGAGAGAGACACACACACAAAGAGAGAGAGAGACAGACAGACAGACAGACAGACAGACAGACAGAGAGAGAGAGACAGACAGACAGATAGATAGATAGAGAGACAGACGCAGGTGACAGACCGACAGACAGACAGAATCAGAATGCCAGCGCAGACGGAACACGCAAATCATATGTTTTAGAGGCGCAATACTCGTATCGTGATGGGATTGTCTTGTTCAAACCTGACCCGCAGTCAACGCAGTCCTCTTCACCCATACTTTGATTTACAACCTCATAAGCCAAACAATTCACACGATAGGCGACAAGAGTTTGAAGAAAATAGCCGCCATGTTCTCAGCCGCGTTTCTGTTCCACTCGACAGCGACACATCAAGGGGCATAACTCGCAACCATTCCTGTCAAGCAGCAGACGAGAGGGCAAGAAATACGGACCCGAAACAACCACTTCAACAGGTGGGAAAACGAAGGGTTTGACTGAGAAGGAGGGATTTGAACCCTACTTCTCTAAGAATTGAAGGCAGGTGTAAAATGTGACCCTCTTGGCCTCAGATCTCCTCGTCAGAGCTGACGTGGGGAGTGGGTGATAGGGTGATAACCCTACCCGGTGATTTACGGGTATCAAAAACAGGGGTGTTGAGTCTGACACTCGACGTAGGTATATCCCTGTCATTGTTAGCACACGGGGTGCAGTCACCTCCCATGCCCCACAACCCCCCCCCCCCCTCTCGCCCCCCCCCCCCCCATTCCCAACCCCCGGAGCGCCCTTCCGGAGTCCAAATCTCAGGCTTTTGAAGTCAGTCTTTGGTCTTTTCTGGCCTGCTGGCTTGAACAAACACTGTATCAAGTAAAAGAATAGAAATTGTCTTTGTCGCTATCACGAGCGCTAATACAAGTGTTAACTTTATCAGATTTGTTTTGTCTCCGGCCTCTCAATCTCATCAGTGCGACAGACTGGGAGTTGAATGATGTCAGTTTGGTATCCGTACAGACAGAGAAATTGGCTTCTTGTCATGGAACCAATGTCGCAAGTTTTTGAACCCACTTAAGCCTACATCTCGACTCTAAATACGGAAATTAATTGGGCAAAGTCTATACTTCGCGAAGCTGGCTGCACAACGCTTTGGCGCTAAATTTCCTATAAAAAGACCTAGTGAAGTTTTCGCGAAGTCGACGTCGAGTTCGATTAAGGGCAAGCCTAACAAATATAACACGTCACACCCTTCTGCGCTGGGAACTGAACCCACAAAATTGCTTGAAAAACATCGCTGCATTAGATTCTTAAGAAAACAATGCAATGTTACCTTTCACAAACTGACAAAATAATCTGACGGTTAGCTTTTTCATTGCTGCGACATCCATGAATTTGATCTTTTAGACATCTGAAAATGGCGTCATTTTCTTTTGCAGTGCAAGTGATTAGATCGATGTTTATGTTTCCCTTTTACTTGTAATCACAAGGAAATGATTGCATCTGACTTCGATCCCAATGCACCCAGACGCCGAGGTCAGGAACAGACTGGGTAGTGTTCAGTAATGCTGTATGACAGGAAAATCAGTCAAATTGTCGAGGAAACTGATAAAGAGAATGTTCTGGTAGGGCGAGTAATGTCGAAGAGAGAGAGAGAGAGAGAGAGAGAGAGAGAGAGAGAGAGAGAGAGAGAGAGAGAGAGAGAGAGAGAGAGAGAGAGAGAGAGAGAGAGAGAGAGAGAGAGAGAGAATGACAATGACAATGACAAATTCTTAATTTACGAGGGTAATGGCATAAGCAAACAGGTGCTTTTTTACATCCAGCCCTCACCCATGGGAGGGTTTAATCTAATGATAATACGTTTTAAAAATGTTGGAATATCCAGAGAGAGAGAGAGAGAGAGAGAGAGAGAGAGAGAGAGAGAGAGAGAGAGAGAGAGAGAGAGAGAGAGAGAGAGAGAGAGAGAGAGAGAGAGAGAGAGAGAGAAAGAAAGAGAGAGTGCGAGAGAGAGAGAGAGAGAGAGAGAAAGAGAGAGAGAGAGAGAGAGAGAGAGAGAGAGAGAGAGAAGAGAGAGAGAGAGAGAGAGAGAGAGAGAGAGAGAGAGAGAGAGAGAGAGAGAGAGAGAGAGAGAGAAAGAATAATAATATAATAAGAATAAGAATAAACGAGCATTTATATAGCGCAACATCATAACTTTACAATTATGCTCTTCGCGCTTGACACATTTAAAATTTAAAACACAGTTATACAAGCATTTACATCTACATTCGTAGTCAGCAACGCTTAATTGAAAGCATACACCATCAAACATACATTACAAAAGATTCTTCCACTAACTAAGTAATAAAAACATGAATAAAATAGGTAGTGAAAGAAAGAGAGAGAGAGAGAGAGAGAGAGAGAGAGAGAGAGAGAGAGAGAGAGAGAGAGAGAGAGAGAGAGAGAGAAAGAGAGAGTGTGAGAAAGAGAGAGAGACAGAGACAGATAGAGAGGGAGAGATATGCGATGCTATAAAGACATTAAGGAACCATAAAAAAACCACCCCAAAAACACAAATCCTGAAAAAAGTACCCAATAGTCAAGACCAATAAGTCAAACACTGAAAACCCACATTCTTCTTCCCCCATCCCCCCAAACCAATAAGCACTCGCAGACACCGTCTAAGTGTCCACACCGCTCACAACGCTGATCCTGGTCACCGCACCAGAAGGGGGGGGAACACAACCCCCAGACGTCAAAACGTCAACTACCCTCCACCCCTAACCCCTCGCCCCCACACCCCCCCCCCACCCCCCCTCACGCGCTGGACGTGCTGACAGAAGCCTTGACAAGGGCAGGCTATCATCACACAGGCATTTTTTCAATTAAACGTCAATCACAGTCACACAAAAGATCGGATAGGGGGCGGTCGCTGCTCATCACTCGACCAGAAAGCGACCCGACTACCATGTAAACCGACTCCACCGTACGCTCCGGGAGTCACAATCCCCAGGCTTTTCATGCCGTGACTACCCTGAAATGAAGCTGACTCGGGTGCTAACTCGCCCCCGCTGGAGTTAAAAATGCTGTATTTGTTATGGTTGATGTCTCAGCTCAACTTCTCTTAACCACCCCCACCCCCTAACCACCCCCACTACCTTTTCTGTCCCCATCTCAGCCTTGAAATGAAGCTGCCGAGGTGTTAACTCGTCCCTACTGGAGTCAAAATTCTGTTTTTTGTTATAGTTGATGTCTCAGCTCAACTTCTCTGAACCACCCCCACCCCCTAACCACCCCCCCCCCCCCACTATCCTTTCTGTCCCCATCTCAGCCTTGAAATGAAGCTGACGAGGTGTTAACTTGTTTCTACTGCAGTCAACATTCTTTTTTTGCTATAGTTGATGTCCCAGCTCAACGTCTCCTGACCCCCACCCCCTAAGCACCCAGGTCCACCCTCTTGTGCTGTCCATACCCCTGCCTTGTTCTGATAAACACGCCCCGATCATTGTCCCAGCGAAGTTCTGTCTTGTAATGCAGTGTGAAATTAGAAAATTGAAACCACAATCTCGCTCTTCCCTTCAAACACCTGTTCATTTGATGGTAACATCAGCATAGTGAGTGAACTTTTGAAGGCACTCCGACTTTTACATAATTTTTTATCAGGTAAAAAGCTAAATTCCTGTCTTGACGTGAGACCAAGATCTGAGAATTAAAGGACCAAAACATTGCGACTCTTCCGACTCTGAAAATACTATCACGGTTAAAACTGCTGAGAAAGATATCTACACCTCCTATCTCCCCTCCCCCCCCCTATCCTCTCGGTTTGTTGTAAGCAAATAAATGAAAACAATTACGAGTCTTCCGTTTTCAGGCTACGCAACCAGCCCACAATCAACATTTCTTTCTCCTGTGTGGTCACTACAACTCTGAAACGAAGGTATCCTTTCTCCTCTGACTGCGGTCAAAACCGCTGTCATGTCACGGAACCCAAACCTGAAAAATGAAACTTCAATCCCCACCCCCACCCCCACCAACCCCTGTCCCCTCGCCACCACTCATCCCAATCCAAGGTCTACGCCGGTCCAAAGTCCTATCTTGTCACGGACATCAAACTTGGATAATGACACCAACACCCACACCCCACGCTTCCCGCCAAACCCACACTTCTGAATGCCTACCTTACTCAAATTCCCTTCCCTTTTCATGGTCACTTTTCAATCTTAGAGAACAGCAGTCCGATTAGAACCCACCTCCGAAGTCCAAATCTCTGGCTTTTCCAGTCGACTTTGAAGAAACTCTTCGGTCTTTTCTGGCCTGCTGGCTTGAACAAACACTGTATCAGGTAGAAGCACAGCAAAGTGTCTTTGTCGCTATCACGAGCGCTAATACAAGTGTTTGTCAGAAAATCTCCTCATTAAAACGCGAAAATGTCCAATTTCCGTGCAAATCCCTGGCTTAGTCGAAATGTATGACAACGAAATTGACAGGGGGATGCAAAAATGCATGAATAAAGCCACCGGCATCTTGCCATCTGACTTACAGAAAAGCAAAAGGAATGCTCATACGAGCTTTCGATATGCACATTCCGTCGAACCAGGAAGATAATTATTCAAAGTTACTGACAAGTGTTTGAAGGATGACATATCAATTACTAAAGCGATACTCATTGCCGAGCATTCGTCAGACCTAGCGCGATGACAAATGAGATGA